>NW_009649314.1:1030110-1076037 GCF_000708025.1 Charadrius vociferus | reverse complement strand
CCGTGTGGGGCGGCGGCGGCGGAGGGGGGTGCACAGCCCCCGTCAGGGGTCGCCTCAGGGGTGGCGTGAAGTGAAACTGGTACGTTGGCTTCTTGTAAAGTGGTGTAGAAGAGTTCACTTCTCAGGCAACTTTGGAGTCGTCGCCATTGTTTTCCCTCTTAGAGCGAGATACTGCCGTTGGGAGTTGTATTTTCCATCGTAGCTTGGAGATCCTTTTTTTTTTTTAAGTTTAAATGATAATAAATACTGACGCAACTTCTAAGCTTTGCCTGTACAGCCCTACTTAAATCATGACTGAAGTGAGGCAGGACTGATCGTGCTCTGTGGAGAGCTTTTATCTGGTGATATTAACAAATTTCAGTGTAAACAACTAATCCTTTAGATTGGGGAGAGGCTGTTTTTACTATTTACTATTTTCCCTGTGATAAATGTTTCCGTGTGTTGCAGATTTAGGTAATAACAGAAAGATGTATCTTCAAATAGACATAGTAAAGGTGAGATTTTTAATTTGCTGATACAATGAAAGATGAGTGCAAAGCCTCTGTCAAAATCACTGTAGACAATAAAATGCAATTACACTTTTTTTTCTGGATAAACAAAGTTAGGTATGCCCATAATAGACATTTTTGGGACCAACTATTTTGTACTTAGTCAAAAGGTGTATCGGCCTTTATCTCATGTAGAAAGTTTGCCCTTTCCTAAAAAGGTATGTAAAGTCAATCACACAGGCTTTTAATCTTTTAATGAGCTGTTTAGTACAGTTTCCATTGTCCTTAACACAGTGCTAGGGATAGAGCTTCAACATTTCATTTTGAATGGGATTTAGAAGAAGAACGTCGGGCATTGAAAGAAGATCAAAAAATATGTCGGAGTAGGGCACAGAAATATTTGTTGGAGACAAACAGAAGAAGAAGGTAAGTAACTAGAGTTCCTTTGGTAGGAGATTAAAAAAAAAAGGCAAGTCAAAACGTTGAAACAGCTCAATATATTTCTACTATTTTTACATTCACATTGTTAAATAGCCTTACTCCTTTGTTCTAGAGGAATCTAGGCAGAAAAGTTTAACCAATCCAGTTTCTTGCTATAGGACAAATAAAATATAAAAAGAACAATATTCTGAGTTACTCACTACATTTTGGAGACTCGCTGTAGTCACCTCATATAAAGTAAAGTAGTGCTTTCATTTCATGGGTCTGCATTTCTAATATTATTCTGGTTTTTATTAGCTTCAGTGGATGTGTGAAGAGCACATTAAGATGTACAGTACGGGTCAGCAGGCAGGCAGTTCTTGTTGCACTCTGAAGTGTATGGTTATCCATCTGCATGGCATAACAGCTGCACAGCCTCCCCTGCATGGTGGGGCTTTGTGCTCCCACTCCCCAATAAGCACAATATGAAGTCTTCCTGGTACAGGATTATATTTATAATAAAGTTGTTCTTCTTTGACATTTTAAACAGAACTTAGAATATTTTGCTTTTCTGCATACATCACAATGCAAAGTCATGAAATATTCTGTGACAAATGGGTTAAGTAAATATGTTGAGATGTTTCAGTGAAGTGCTGTAAGTAGTTTAATAGGTATAGAGGCAGTTAATATTGTTTATACTGTCAGTGTAGCTTGACACTATGTCCTATCAGCATATGTTTTGAAATATAAAGAAAAATGGAAGTGAATCACCTGTGAGTGATTAAAGACAGTGTGTGACCCACAAGCTTTGCAAATAATAAACTGAATCTCAGCTGAAAGATTAAATATCTTATTTAGTTCTCTGGAACAGTACCACTGTAACACTACAGCTCTCAGATGAACACTCTTTATTGTATTACTGGTCTTGAAATACTATACTCCAATGTAAAAGCAAATACCAGACAGGCTGCATTTTTTTGATAGATTGGTATAGTTAAACTATTACTCGTTGATACATAAATACATTTCCATATGCATTTCATTGCAGCCTTAAGAAACACAGTATCAATCCAAGTTACTCAGGTGAGCCAGTTAAATTTAGGTCTGGTACTCACAAAATGAAATTGTTTCCATTTGTGATAATTGAGAATGGCATAATTATAAGCCTAATAAGCAGTTCAAATGGAAGTCTGTGGTAACAAGTCTTCCACTTATAACTGAAAAGAGTTAGTTGTCTAATGTTAGAAAGGTAGTAAGTGCATATAGTATTAATAAGCTGTGAAATATAATTCAAAATTAAGTGTCATTGCATGTATGGAGGAAAGTAGTTTGGAAATAAAAAGTTCCTTGGAATCGAATATTTTTTCCTGACAGTTATGTAGATAGGAAGCACTTTATCTTCTCGTGGATCAGCCATCAGGTCATGTCTCAAATCTGTGTATGAGCCAAGTTCCATTAGCTTTGTAACACATGTAAAGGTGTTAGCTATGATGATAGTTTCGCAAAGGTAGCGTGCCTTCCTTAAGCTTCACATTCTCACCTGGCAGCACCCTGAGTTCTCCCTGACCAGGCTTATAGGCATGTATCAGAAGTTACTCTTTGCACTGCTGTTTTGTAATTTCAAAACTGAAATTGTTTCTCTCATATTTTTTTTTCTTTCAACGTATGGAGAGTAGACATGAGTGCATTGTGAGGTATGAAAGCCTGTTTTCTACTTCTAACCTTCACACGGAATGGTGGAGGTTGGAAGAGACCTCTCAAGGTCATCTGGTCCAACAACCCTGCTACAGAAGGGCCATCTAGAGCTCGTTGCCCAGGACCACATCCAAACGGCTTTTGAGTATCTCCAAGAATGGAGACTCCACAACCTCTCTGGGCAACCTGTGCCTGTGCTCGGTCACTCTCACAGTAAAAAGAAGTGTCTCCTGACATTCAGAGGGAACCTGCTGTGCATGACTTTGTGCCCATTGCTCTGGTCCTGTCACTGGGCATCACTGAAAAGAGCCTGACTCTGTCCTCTTTGCACCCTCCCTTCAGGTATTTATAGGCATTGATAATATCCCCCATGAGCCCTCTCAGCTGGAGAACCAGGCTGAACAGTCCCAGCTCTCTCAGCCTTTCCTCCTAGGAGAGATGCTCCAGTCCCTTCATCATCTTTGTGGTCCTTTGTTGGACTCTGTCCAGTATATCCATGTCTCTCATGTACTGAGGAGCCCAGCACCGGTCACAGGAGTCCCGGTGTGGCCTCACCAGTGCTGAGTAGAGGGGAAGGATCACCGCCCTCAACCTGCTGGCAATGCTTTGCCTAATGCAGCCCAGGATACTATTTGCTTTTTTTGCTGCAAGGGCCAACTGTTGGCTTACGTTCAGCTTGGTGTCCACCAGGACCCCTGGGTCCTTTTCTGCAAGACTGATTTCCAGAGGGGTAGCCCCCAGTATATGTCAGTGCATGGGCTTGTTCTTTCCCACATGCAGGACTTTACACTTCTCCTTGTTGAACTTTATGAGGTTCTTGCTAGCCTATTTCTCCAGCTTGTTGAGGTCCCTCTGGATGGCAGCAGGACCCTCTGATGTATCAGCCACTCTTCCTGGGTTTGTATCATCTGCAGACTTGCTGAGGGTACACTTTGCCCCATCATCCATGATCATTAATGAAGATATTGAATAGGACTGGGCCCAGTATTGACCCCTGGGGTACACTGCTGGTTATTGGCTTCCAACAAGACTTCATGAAACTAGTCACCACCCTCTGGGCCCAGCCATTCAGCCAGTTTTCTTTCCACTTCCCTGTCTGCTCATCCAGCCTGTACATCAAGAGCTTGTCTATGAGGATCTGTGGGAGACTATCAATTGCCTTAGTGAAATCCACGTAGACAATATCCACTTCTCTCCTGTCGTCTGCTCCGACCAATCGTTTCTTTTTAACAGGTCGGTCAAACATGACCAAATTTGATGTCAACCTTAAATTTATAAAGCTTCTGCTGAAAAGTAATAGCGGTGAATTTCCTTTAGCAAACAGATCTAGGGAACATATATGAGAGGTTCTGCTTTGTTCTCAATCTTGTGTCATTTAGGTTTATTCTCTTTGTGTTGCATTGTGGAGGAAAGCTTTTCTGTGGTGTTTTTTTTTTGTTGTTTTTTGAAGAACCACCAGCAGCCTACCTTTAAACAAGGTTATACCAAGACTGAGTCCAAGTCTGATAGCCCCTACTGCCCAGCTCATGAGAACTGCATAGAGTTCAGATTGAGGTCTTCTGTTTTCAACCTTTTCTAAACGTATTTGTAATGAATTTTTCCCTCCCGGTGTTGTATTGATCTGTTGTCAATACCTCTAAAACGCAGCAGATTCAGCATTAAGAATACTCAATTTCTGACAAGATGTGCTCAGTTAGTTGGTTTATTGGTAAAAGGCAAAAACATCACTTGCACAGAAAAAAGCAAGTATAGCTTTGGAAAGCTATACAGTAACTTAAGTCATATATCTTTTTCAAAGTGAATACATAGAGGAACCCATATTTGTGTCTGATGCCATCAGTTTCTTTGCATCTCTTGTACTGACCAAGCTCCTTAGCTTTGTCCTAACAGCAGTGCTTTCAACATAGTGAACAACCAGCCTACTGATTATTTTTACAGAAGTTGCCCTAGTATCAAGAAAGTAATTGCTTTATTGTCTCACTAATATGCAAAGTTGCAATTTCAAGATCAGATTAAGAATTAAATATGCTCTGGAACAGTAGCTGACAGATATTTTGTTTAAATAACAGAATTCCAGAAATAACAGCTACTGACTAAACACATAATTGATATAAATTAATAGGATATCATATTTGGGGTTTATATACTGCAGTACTTTTTAAATACCAGCTGCCGATTTGCTGGGGACTGAAGCCGTCCCACTGTTATTGCTCAATGCAAAATGTGTTTCCCATTTTACTGTGATGTTACTGGCTGCAGGTAGTTGATTCATTCTGGAAATGCAATTGTCTATGTGCATTTTTAAATAAATCTTACAGTCAGATATCTTGGTTCAGTGGTCTGAATTACCTTAAAATCTGAATAGCTAATCCACCTGTTGTAACTGGGGAAGGAAACGCTTTCCCAGTTTATATCAGTTTCCAGTCTATTCCCATTACTGTTGTGGGGGGTTTTTTAAAAAAATATTTTTTTCAACATATGCACAAGCATTGTGCTCCACCTACTGGCTGATTATCATTGATTATTTAATAAAAGCTTTTTAAATTATTCATCAGTGTTGTTGATGCAGACCAAAAAACAGTCTAGTGCCAGAAATGGGAGAAAAATGTTAGCATTTGATAAACCAAGAGGGCAAAGTGTTAAGAATTTAATATTGCTTTCTACATCAGAATGAAACTGTGAAAAGCAGTGGTCGCTGTAACCATGTAGACCTTTAATCCGGTATTGCCATTTCTGGTAATGGGCCACTGGTTTGTGCTGAGTTTGCAAGGCCTCAGGATGGATGCTGATTGCCAAGCTTGCTCTCTCTGAACTCTTCTTGACCTGCCTGCAGCTTTGTTTTGCTTGGTTTAGCTGTAACAGCAATTTCTTTAATCGACCAGGTGTCTGTGGCTAATTTATTTTGCCTTTGTTTATATTTTTATGGTGTGACCATAGTTTTATATAGATAGCAGTAAAAAGCAGTTATTCTATGTAGAATGAAATATTTATGACTAATATAATAATGGAGTGTAGGAAATACAGTCCTGGTACGATTGCTGGGGCCTTGAGAGCCAGAGGTGCAGGACGTAGTGTAGAGGAGTACAGGCAGGGGGTGATAAGAGATGGCACACAGGCTTGACACTGGAGACCCCACGGCCGTAAACAACTCACCAGTAGTCGGTTAAAGAAATGCAGACCTAGGTCTGACAAAACTGGCTTTAGGGGTAACAAAGAGAACAAAGGAGTAGTCCGTAATATGTGTAAAAGGCACTGTGTGTGGAGTATTTGGAGCAAAGGTGTAAAAGCGTGTTGGCAAATACAAAAATGACTCCAAGAGGATCCTGAGGTGAGGAACAAGAAAGCATTAACATGAGCATCATATTGCTCCTGGTGAAGGGAGTCCAGATGCTGACAACTCACTGTAACACCCCACCACCACCAGAATGAAATGACCAGCCTTGGGACACAGAAGAGCACAGGAAGCGTGAGCATCAAGAAAAGGGGTAGAAACTCTGCATGTGAATAACAATTCAAACTGTATTATCACTATTATCGAGGCTTTCTCTGTATAGAAATATTCTAACTATTATTATTTTTTGATAACAATTATATCTGGATTAATAGGGATTAGACTTCTGAGATTTTAATTATGCTAACAAAAAAAATTCTTGGCATTATATAACATATGCTTACTTTTTGCCCATAAATAAGATTTGGAGTGTAACAACTGGTGGATAGTGCAGGCAGCTCTCCTGTGAACCTTTGGGGCATTTTGGAGGACAGTCCTCTGTAAGCCCTTACGGCATTGTAAGCGTCAGTCCTTCTGAAGCCCTCCCAGCAATTTGGGACTGTCCTTTTGTCTTCATCAATAATCAGATAATCAGAGAAGATGAGAGAATGGAGTTAGTATGTGTCCCTATGGTCCTCATAAGTATCTCACTTAAACAAAAAAAAAGTTGATTTATGGGCAACCTCTGCAGATGCTTTTAAGGGTCTAATGTGTGTTTCCTGTTTGCCCATGAAGGGGATTTTGAGTGTGACTCCCCATTCTAGCATTCCCTTGATCTTAATGTAGTCATAAAGTATACAAGCACTCTCCTACTTCATTTTTAAAATTACTGTGCACTGGTTTGCAAACATGATATGGCAATGGATGAATAATATCAAGTCATCAATGAAAGGTTAATTTCATAGCATTCCATATGCACTATATTTATTCCTTTTTTTATTTTCATCCAGGGTAGTAGTAAGCATTTAGTCCACCTGGAAATGTAGCATCCATCACTTCGCCGTGAAGATAATTTAATAAAATTAACCAGGAAATAGTTCCACCATCTGGTTATACTGTTTTTAACATAAAAATGCTTTCCACATAATGTCTGTATATGTGAAACTGCTAAATATTTTAAGTTTCGTATTCCAAATTCACTATAAACATTTTGGCAGCCGTTTCAAAAATTGCTGCACCACTGAGCTGTTTATAGTAGACAGAAAAACTGGGTTAAAAAAACACCAGTCAGGAAATTCTTGTGCTAACTCTCCATCTTCAACCCTTACTCTTTTGCCAATGTTACATCTGTGATATGAACCTAAGCTGGTGGCTTAAGGAGAGTGGATGAACAAACATTTGCTTTAACTGTTTTTCTGCAAGATGTCAATGTGTATTTGTAAAATTATTTATTTTACATAATCCACCTGGGTGTCACGATTTACATTCTGTGAGGTCAAGAAGTTAATGATGCAGGCTTCACTGCATATATTAAGTGCATTTCCTTACATTTAAAATAAGATCCTTTCTCTCCCTCATGTCTTAATCCAAACCAAATAGCGATCATGATGAGCTGTGGTGAAAAAGACCTCTTGCATCAGCATTTGGACTTGCCTGTTTCCAGCTATATGGAACATGGAACAAGAGTCATTTTTTCATGCCATTTATTAAGAATGTGGAAGAGTGCAGCTAAGTCATACTCCAAAGTCGTTTAAAAAAATAAATAAATCAAGGCTCTGTAAGAATTTACTCTTTCCTTTATCGAGTTACACTCTGGAATTAGTCCAGGTGCAAAGTTGTAGAATTTCCCACATGTCTGAATTTAACAACTACAGTTCAACTAAAGGCCTTCTTGAGCAGCTTCAAGAAATATTAAGGGTATCAAGAAGAATGTGTTTAAAGTACTTACTAGGATAAGTAAGTCTGTTTCCTCTGTTGTGATTTTCCTATTTCTTTAGTCAGGATAAAGATGTAAAATATTGTGGATTTCTGTATCGGATTGTAACCCGAGTGAATTACAGGAATACTGAAAGTTGACCTTCTGGACTGTATGAACAACTGAAGTTCCTGTGAAATTTTAACCAAATGGTAATAAGACATTTTATGTGGATAAAGTTCTCTGCAGATTTTTTTGGGTGTTGGATAACTGCTTCTCTGGCTTCACCCCATGTCTCAAGTGAAGACATTCCTGCTTGCTGACAAACTGAAGCTTGCAAATGAAACTTGCAGTGTTGGGATCATATTTTAATTTGATCGTTTCTCTTTGCATAAGTCAATGTTCTGTCTTATCCTTCATTTGAAGCTGTAGAGTTTTATAACTTGATCTCTAGAAGAAGCGTTACCTCAAATTGGAGAAATTCACCTGAATTTTTGAAAGTATAACTATTAAGTGTCATTTGCAATAAATGAGTTGTTAAAATAAAATGTAAGCTACCGTCTGTATGCATTCCAGGAGGTAGTCTCAGCCGTTCTTATGATCCAAGACAATTGTCAGGATCACTGCTGCTGGGAGATCTGGAGATTTCTGAGGGAATGTACTTCCGAGGTAGAAGTAGTAATTGCTTAAGTTGTTCACTGACCTTGGAGAATGTTAATCCAGAGTGCTATATTTATACAGTAGCAAAAGTAGTGGATCCTTTTGCACATTTTATCTCTTTTCATATGCTCCACCACTGTCTTTCTTGAGGTTAACATTGGCAATATTGGAAGTGTAGTACTGAAGAAAGGAAGATCAGGTGTAACACAACTTCCAGTTTCCCCTTATGATACGGGGAGGAGTTTTAAGGTGCGCTCATAACGATGGCAGGAAGGCAAGTAGGTAGTCATTGTGCTTTGAGGTTTGAATAGCTGCATGGGATCTGTTTACAGTGTATTTCCACTTTAAAGATACATATATATTGTCTTCACTTTTTATTAATGAAATGCACTAATTTAACCATAAAATTGGGAATTATCAGTGATTAGTTAGTATGTTTTGACAACCATGCATATATGAATTTTCAAATAGTGAAAGTTCTTTATGTCTTTGTCTGCTGCGCTTTGGCTTCCAAGTGGATTAAAGTGAATATTCCTGTAAAAATGTGTACTTGGGAATTAGCTGGCTGTTTTCCTATTTTTTACGATTGTGCAATTACAGCCTTTAGACTTTCTAAAATAAAAAGTACCTCTTTCAAATTATTTCTCTGTTTGTTTTCACAGGTGATCAGTCAGCACTTTGAAGGGATACCAGGGAGGGTGAAGTTGAATAGTTTAGTTTGAACTTTTTCCCTGAGAAGTAAAGGGAAGAATAAGTAAAATAGCTTGAGTTAAGGAGTACGTCTGTTAAGTAGGAGCTTTGCTCCATTAAGCAAGAAGGTCTGTGAAGCAACTGTAATTGATTAAAATTAAGGGAAGGTATCTTATTATGATGAGAGAAACAAAGAACATCTGGCTAAACATTGCTATCTTTCTTTCCACTAATGGTGGCTAGGAGTGGGACCCTACCTAGTGGACTACTGACCTGTCAATTCACGTTTCTAACACACAGAGAACTTTAAAGATGGGAATCTTCCAGTTTTAGTGACCCTTGCATGGCAGTCTTTAGAAGTTTTACTTGAAAAGTTACGTATTTAAGTATTGTTTTGCCTATATGGGCACTGTATTGGTAGAGGATATATTTTCACTCAAGGAGCTAATTAAAGTTTGTCAGTAAAAGTTGGTGATTTTGCCGCAGGAATAAAAATTCCACATAGCTTCACCAAGCTTGTGCCTACCAAGGGCAAGCTTTGTGATGATGGCTATTTTTGATGAAAGCCTGATTTACTTTCCGACCAGTGAAGGATGCATTTAACATACTAGCAACTGATTCTGTCAATCAGAGTTTCATGTTACAGTTTTATTCCATTTCGTGCTACTAATCTGGTTGTCTTTCAGGAAGCCTCTCAACAACTGGGAGTTGATACTAACTCTTACATATTTATAGGTAAAGGCTGTAGTTCCTTTGTGTTATTTCTGAATAACAACTTCTCAACTGTTACCATTTCCCCGACAACTTGTGAAATGCACACATGCACAGCATTTGTAGTTCACCTACCTACCGATCTGCCTGCTGTAGTCACTTGGGCCACAATAACCCCATGCAGCGCTACAGGCATGGGGAAGTGTGGCTGGGAAGCTGCCTGGCAGAAAGAGACCTGGGGGTTCTAACTGACAAGCGGCTGAATATGAGCCGGCAGTGTGCCCAGGTGGCCAAGAAAGCCAACGGCATCCTGGCTTCTATTGGAAATAGCGTGGCCAGCAGAAGTAGGGAGGTGATTGTGTCCCTGTACTCAGCACTGGTGAGGCCACACCTCGAGTATTGTGTCCAGTTTTGGGCACCTCAATACTCGAGGTGCTGGAGCGAGTGCAGAGGAGGGCAACAAAGCTGGTGAAGGGCCTAGCAAACAAATCATATGAAGAACGGTTGAAGGAGCTGGGACTGTTTAGTTTGAGGAGGAGGAGGCTGAGGGGAGACCTCTTCACTCTCTACAACTATTTGAAAGGACACCGTAGAGAGGTTGGTGGTGGTCTCGTCTCACAGGTAATGACAGAATGAGAGGGAACGGCTTCAAGCTCCAACAGGGTAGATTCAGACTGAACATTAGGAAAGAATTTTTCACAGAAAGAGTGGTCGGGCATTGGAATAGGCTGCCCAGAGATGTGGTTGAGTCCCCATCCCTGGATGTGTTTAAGAGCCGTTTAGATGTGGTGTCGGGGGATATGGTGTAGGGGAGAACTTTGTAGAGTAGCGTGGATGGTTGGACTCGATGATCCCAAGGGTCTCTTCCAACCTAGACAATTCTATGATTCTATGTAAAGACTGTGGAGAAAGTCACATTGTGACAAGAACTGTTTGAGTCTGCATGTTAACTCATATATAAGAAAGAATCAAATCTCTGTTTAAGGCTAAAAAATAGAAAGATTATGGTGTGTCTTTTATTTATAACCTGCTGTCCCATTTACATTCAGACAAACCATAAAAATCCAGCGGTGCTGAAGTTTATAGTATTTAATTTGTGGACAAGAAAGCTTTTGTACTAAAATTGCAAATTGATAAGCAAGTAAGTTACTAATGTTTCGGTAAATGTAATTAGAAAACACAGGGATCATCTACTTTTGCTTCTTAAATACAGAGCCTTTGAAGAAAGGCGGAAGCAAGAAGAAGAAAAAGAACAAAGATTTAGAGAACAAGTTCTGCAGCAGAGGAAAATTAAACTTCAGGAAGCAACTGATAAGTTCCAGCGTGCTCATCTGCCTTTTTCTCAGCACAAGCAAATAGGTTTGTAAATTAAAATTCAACCATTATTCACAGTGCAAGTGTTTTTCTATTAATGCAATATAATTGAGGCAAATAGAACAATTAACTTCACTCGGATTAATTGAATTCATTAGTATAAGCAAAACATAACTGACAAGAAGCTCAGATCACGAAAAACGTGGGTAGAGGGAATTAAAAAAATGTATTTTTTTTTCTAAAAAAAAAAGTGTTGTGAGATGTTTCATTATGTTTCAGTCACAGTAAGTACATCACCTCCTTGGAATATTGTGGCTTCCTGGGTTTTCCCCACTTTTTTCACTCCAGTGTGCTTATTGCTTACAATACTGTGCTTTCACAGCTGGGTGCAAAGTGTTACAAGGCCACTGGAAGTTACTAGGATAGTATAATGATCCCCTATTTGAACCCTTGAATATGAAATATTCAAGAATGTGCATTTGTTTATCATTAAGTAAAAGCAGTCCTAGCCTATATTAACGTATTACATAACTCTTGCTGAGTTAGTCAGCTTTTTAAGCTGTTCTCTTGCTGCTGGGAAGTAATGATCACTTCAACTCAGTTCCTGCTTTCTTGGAATCAGTGCAGATTGGCAGGAGTTTTTAACAGCATCAGCCAAGTCTGATTTCCAGTCAACTTTCCAGTGTTGAAACTCTTAAGATATGGTATATTACTTAGGTATTCTTTAACAGATTTACTCTCCCAATTGCAATTGCGCCAACTGTGAGGTAATGTCTCTGACTTCAAGATCAAATGTCAGATTAAAATAACAAAATGGAACAGTACTGGTTTAGGGCTTCTTCATAGCTCTACTGACAGCCCAGTCTGTGTAGCAATATAGTGAATCACTTTTTTTTTTTTCCTTGGTTTTCCTTTATAGCAATTCTGCCTCTGCCACTTTCTACCCTACTTTTGCTTACTTGAAAGAGGCAACACCTTGTGCCTGTCTGGACTCTTTCTTTCTCCACTGATTTGATTAGTAAGTCACAGTTTGGCCTCTATAAAATATCTGCAAGCCATAACTTTGGCTTAGTGCATGAGTGGAATAATCCTGATGCAAAAACAAAGTTAGTGCTGGATTTTTTAACTGCCTACTTTTTCAACAGTGCAGTCTGAAAACAAATAGCAAAACTGTTGAATACATGTGTTACTGTAAACACTTAAATAGACTGGGGTTTTGTTTCAGAGGAACTAGAGATGCTCCAGCATGCCTAATGATGCTAAACCACTCAGTTTATTGTAACAGTCTGGATTTAGGCTTCCAGACTTAAGAAACTTAACCAAACCATTTATGGTAACATATTCCAATTGTAAAAATATTTTTTTCCATTGTGTTTTTTACTCTCATCCCTCTAGTTCAGACAAAAGCAGCTTTTCGGTTAGAAGAAGCTCTTGAACAAATTAAAGGATCAGTTTTAACACCAGGACTGTGCTTGCCCAGCAGAAACAAAACCAACTTCAGGTAAGCATTTCTGTTCACTCTGATGATCAGAGGAAGTAAATTGCTTAGTGTATTCAATAAAGAGCAGACAATTACTCTTTAAGAAATTATAGGCCATTTGTCTAGTGGCAAATAAAGCATTTCTGTGAACTGTTCCAATGAAACATTATGAAACATCTTGAGTTGTTTGTGTCCATTTGGTAAAACACCAGAGGAGATGACACAAACCTTTTCCCTTCAGCAGAATTCTGAGAATAGTCAGGGCCAACCCGATCCTCATTCAGTTGTGGCCCAACTCGGACTGCCATGGTTATCAAACCATCTGCTGTTCTATGAAGTATAAAGTATTCTGTCTTGGTGATTTCTTATTCTCATCCAGATTTTCTTCCTTTTGACATTCAAGGATAGTTTAGTTTGTGTATTCATCCCATGATCTTATCTTCTTTCCAGCTACCATTCCCTTAAATTTCTCATCCTCTGTACGTATCTTGAGCATCCTGATAACAATTTCACCTGAAATTTCATTTTATATTACATGCAATTTGAATTGCATATTTTTCACTCTACCAAAGCACTTTTTCTAAGATACTTTGACTTATCACAGAATGTTTCTTCATGCATAGTTTATCTGCTGTATTTGATACTCCTTCCTGATTATCCCCTTCCTAATCTCTCATTTCTTTAACATTTCAGTTCAGGGTTTTATATTTGTTGTTGCTACTTTTGTTATTACTGTTACTATAATTATTTGCTGCATGCTGTAAATTGTGCAGATGTTCAGAGTAGAGATAAATTCTATCTAAAAGGGCTCTCCCTACTTTCAAGCTTCAGTGTGTTCTTCATTGTCACGTTAATATTCAGCTTGATTACATTTCTACTGCTGATTAAAACATATTTGCAGCAGATAAACTGGGCAGTTGAGAAAATATTTTGTACCTCTCTGAGCTAAATACTCATGCTATCTGCCAGCCAACAGGCATATAGTTCTGCAGCTACTACACTGGATTGACATAAGAAGGATTGCGGCCATAAAAACAAACAATCAAAAAATCTACCTGCTAAATATAAGTTGAAATTATGGAAAAAAATGTAGGTGTTTCTGAACCCTGTCCCAGGGTTCCTGATTGCTTGTCTGATTTCACTCATAAGCTCGATTAAGGACAACAGCTCAGTGCCTCTTCCCATTGCCTTTATCATTTCTTTATTTTTCAACTTTCTTCAAACTGATTCTTGTGCCTCAGGGGCTCACAGCTTTCTCTTAGGACATCTTCAAACCACTTACCATTTCCTTAATTTCTTACAGTATAACATTGCTGTCACTCCATATTATATTTGTATAATTTTAAAAATTCACTGTCCTGTAATGATAGCATGTTCTTTTCCTGGTTTTCATTTTAATAACCTGATTTCCTAAGGAAATTAAATTTATACGTTCATATTCTTTTACAGTTTGTGTTCCCTTAGTAACCAAATTTGAGAGAGAGCTAAGAATCGCAAAGATAATTATATTTCTACAAGTTTGAAATTGGCAATTAAGCAAGGAAGAAATTACTTAAACAAGTGACCCCAGCATGAAAAAGGCTTAAAAGTTGAGTCCACATTGACCTATTGGCAGGTCACAAGCCAGTTAGTATGGATAAGGCAGCACACAAGTATCTTGGAACCTGCCACAGAATGTGCTGCCTCTTCCCCAGCTGGTAACTAGGAGGCTTGAGTAGGAGTCATATGGGGTGGGTGAAGGAGGATGCAGAGAATGTTGGCGGTATGGTAATAAGGGAAAAAGAATTAAGCTATGGCAGTACGGGCTTGTGTGTAGGGGCAAGCTGTACAAATTAATATGAAATAAAGCTTTGCTTATTCTAATGCTAACAATTTGTCTCCCTTTCTTGTGACAGAAAATACGCTATGCATTTTTGTCTGCATCTCACACAATCCCTTACTAAGCACAGAGATTCAAACTGAGCACGTGCTATGCAGCATAGATTCCTCTGGTCTGCTGCAGAAGATGTTCGTGCAGGGTTGTTCCTGTTAGTTTTGGTCTGGGAGCCATAGTTCATGTGGGTCATAAAAATGGCATGTCTCTGTTTTCGGACTTGGTTCCAAAATTTTCTTAGAGGGAAAATAAATTTCTTGCAAATCAGTACAGCAAAGTAAGCTTTGAAGAAGAAAAGCATTTTGAGAAGGTTCTCAAAGGTGAAGGTTCTTCAAAACTCACCAATTCTGAGCTCTAAAGCTTTAAAAATGTCTTATAATCCCTTTAACTGGAGATTTTGGGACAGCTAATAATTAACTCAGATGAGGTAATAGATCCCTTTCAGTATTTCTACCTCTTCTTACACTTCTATAAACACTCAAACCAAAAATCCTGCATCATCTTTAAAATTCGCCCTCCCTCAGAAATACAGTGTATAGAATTCATTGACAGTCCCCTTTTAAAGGAAGAAATGAATGTTGTATCCAAGACAAATATTGGCTGCAGGACCAGCTGGATATAGGTGGATTCTATAAGGTTCTAGAATTCTTAATGTCTATGTTTAAAAAGTTGTAAAAAATTAAATTAAGCAATGGAGACATATTACCTCCTCTTGGACAAAGACAAAAAATCCTGGAACACCTAATAAGTGAGAGATTGTATTATGTGATTGCAGAAGAGCTACTCTGCTTCTAGTAAGGTTTAGTTATTAAAGGCTGAAGCAGAGATTATGGTCAACTCATTAGCTGACAGGGATTGGGATGTGCACACAACAGGTGTGTAAATGGTGTGCTGCTATTTGTAGAAGATATATTTCCCCGTTTGTGTTTACAAACAGTTGTATTTGATTAGGTTCAGTCTTGGAACTTAATTATGGACAAAAATGTTCTCTGAAAAAAAGTGAGAATATAGAAACTTTTACAAATATAAATGGTCTAAACATCCAAATAGATATCAAGAAACTTTCCCCTGTCCCTGTGTCCCGTGTCCGTCCCCCCCCGCCCCAAAAACCCAACAGATTTGCAGGGGGGAGGCAGATGTATATTGGTCTGGTCCACAGTAACAAAGTCTTTAAAAGTGGGTAGGTACAGAAAGTTTTTGGACAGGGAGGATATCTCTCATTCAAAAAAATACAGATGCAGTTTTCTGAGTTCTATAAATAAATAGGAGAAGTTGTTCTCCATTTTTGCTATCAGCCATCTCATTAGAAATAATAAATTCTTTTTTAGACTCTGCTAAATATATATCTCTGCTTATATCTAATCTTGATGGGATGAAAGTTTACGTTGTCCATTGTCCTAAGATTGTAAGTGTTACAATAAATATAGAAAAGGTCTTATTTGTCTAATTTGACACAGATGTACCAAAAAGAAAAGGGATTCATTTTAACAGGGAGCATACTTCTACATACAGAAAGAGGATGAAACAGATGAAGGCTCAGAAGAAGGAACCATGGAAACTTAAGCAGAAGAAATTGAGAGAAATGAAGGAAAGGGTTTACTGAGTTTCTGTGCGTGTATTAGACATATGGTAGCCATCTCCAGCTAGGAACAATACATGTTTCCTAATAATGCATCTCTGTTGGATAAGCAGTAGAGGAGGATGAGGTCTGTGTACATATTGTGTGACTGCACTGTTCCAGTTTGCTCAATAGGGGTGCCAGCTGTTAAGGAAGATAGCTTTGTGTGGCATGAAATAGTCCAATCTTCAGATAAGTTCCTGCACTGCATATTGCCCATATATGAAAGGAACCATCACTTTCACCATCACCTTCACTGAAACTGAAGACAGCTAAAATGTGGGTGGTGGATCATCTTGTCAGGCCAGATTCCATTAAAATTTAAAAAAAGGAAGTAAGTATATGGAATTATGATTTTCATATTTTGTTGCGTATAGACTCAAAGTTCACTTTTGCCACAAATTTAGCTAAACACCTTCACCCAATAGAGCAATATTTAAGGGATTGTGTTGATGCTGCTAAGGAGCTGTATATGAGAAATGAATCCTGGGAATGTTGGAAAGCAATTGTGTATTGAATGGACAATAAGGTTTGGTTTATTACTCAAAATCCAGTGATTGCTGAGACAAAATATCATTTCAAATATTGGACCTGATCAACTTGGTAAAATAGAAGCTGGATCTCCCCTTTTTGCTAAAGGTATACCCATTTTACAAATAACTTCACTGAAAGTTTATACTGATAATCTGTTTCCAAGATCTATTCTCCTTCTACCACCATTTGTAATCATCAGGGAGTATAACAAATTCTTGATCCTAAAACAGCAAGACATAAGCTTGGCTTTCTAGTCAATTGTAAGGGTTATGGCTCTATTGAACAGATGTGAGAAGTCAAAGCATGGAACTGGTGGGAGATTTCTATAAGTGCCTCTTTGGATATGCCAGACTAAGGGTATGTAGGGCCCTTGAACCAGATTGGAGCCAAAAGACAGTATCAGTGTCCTTCGCTAAACTGTTCCACCTAGGTAGTCAAGCATAGCTGGCAACCTGTAACAGTTATACTTCCAGAAGACTAAAGCTTGATCTATCTATGAGCTGGTGGGTTTTGGTATGTGGGTTGGTTTTGCTTTTTTTTAAGGCTTACCTTTCTTATTGGTTAAAGCTACTTGTTTCTTGGTTTTGTTATCCCTAATATCTACCAAGTTCTTGCTTCTTGTTTTCCAAAGCTTGGTTCCTATTCCTAGGGATCTTACCCAGTCTTGTTGCAGTTCTATCTGCTTCTTACTCTTGAACATATCTTGTTACACGCTCCTTGCCTTCCTAGTCTCTGCACATTTTCCTCATCATTTGGCTTCACGTGGTTCCTGGCTTCTTTGATTCCTGCGTGTCAACCAGCCCCATGGTTCTTGCTAATTCTTATCCTGTAGAAACCTATGGTTCCCTCTATCTCAATTTGGACTCACCCTGACCACAGTACTCAGCTAGACTAGCTACTCCAAAGATATTTTTTTCAGGTAGCAAATACAAATTCTGTAATGTACCACATAAGTGACATTACACATCATCAGTAGAGTTGGGCTGTCTAGGTAGTACTTGCTATTTGAAGTAAGGAAATATCTGAAAACATCAGTATATAGTTATCCTCTATATAAGCCAACCTTATGGAAAAATAAAATCCATTTTACTTGGGGTTTTTAAAAAAACCCAAACAAACAAACAAAAAAATCCATTTTCCATTTCTGTAAGTGACCAAACTGTTGGCTGACATTTTCCAGATTAATTCAGCCTGAGGCAGTCACCCAACAACCCAATCTGAAAAGTCTGACTATTTATAAATAACAGAAGAAAAGGTTTAAAATGGAAAGTGTTGGGCAGTTTTAGATAGTACTAACAGCACCAGCTGTAGTTACATATAGTATAGTTGTCCTTCACTTGTCAGGCATTTATTGACAATGTATACTTTTGGAAAGGAACGTATTTAAAAGTGTACAGTTGACACATGGAAATAAACCAAAGTAATAAGTTATTTGCTTGCATCAAGAACCACAGATGACACTTCATCCTCATCAGCATCTAGAAATGGTTCTTTCCATCAGAAGCAGATTTCAGCAATAGTTGGCTGGGATAAAACAATACAAGAGAGCAGTACAACAAACATGGACAGTAACCAACTTCTTTTCCAGAAAAATCTGAAAGAAATGCAACAACAACTTGAAAAACAGCATCTCAGCAACTTGGAGGTATGATATTTCCATGTGATTCATTATATGATGCTTTTTAAATGCAATAGAAAGTTTCTTGAATGTCATAAAAATGAAAGGTTTGTTAAGCACTCTTTACCAAGTAGAAGACACCTGAGGCTGCAGTGTATTACGCCTTACCAGTATATTATTTACAGTAAAATTACACCTATCTTTCAGTAAGAAATCGGAGATCTTTAAAAATCTACTGGTATCTGGACTCACGGTGTCTGAAATTACCTTGACTGTATGAAACACCATCCCTTTATATTGGTGATGGCTAGAGTCATGGCAGCAGAGCAAAGGCTTTTCCTTTTAATACATGGGTATGGATAACTTCTGAAGGACTGTATATAGTTCAGATACATTTCAAGTTCTTTAATACTGATGTTTTAAGCTACATTCATCTCTGTCTTCATACCTACTTTGGGTATTCATGAGAATCTTGAGCAGCTGATGGCTAACACAGAAAATCTCACTCAACTGAAGTAAATTTCAAAGAGGTTGAGGAGACAGAAAGTACAGTTTGTACTGGCAAGGTTGTTGAATATTCTTTCCATTTCATTCTCATTTCCAAGAACTAAAAGAAGGAAGAGCAAATGTCAATTTAGAAAAGAAAGCTGATAAAACTGAATTCTAGATAATCACTTTCAAACAAAATCCACAAAGGTCTAAGAAGCTTTTTCTTTTCTTTTTTTTTTTTTTAATACCACATTGTGCATTTCACTGGTCTAGTGTTTGCAAATCCCTCCCTAAATGGTGATGCTGAATTTGGTAGTAGCTGCATTAGGACTTCTTAGAATTAGGAAGAAGAATGCAATCTCTTTGAGAAAGAGGTATAAAAAGATTCTTCTTAATATATTGCAAGAAAACTATATTGTAGTATATTTTATCAAACAAAATTATCACATTCTAATTGAATTCTAGGGAAACACTGCCATGAGTCATGCATGATTTTTACTTATAGCCTTTTCTAAATGTTATCATCAGCTCTGGACACTGCATATAATATAGGAATTTGTGTTTACAAATTAATGTATTTTTGAAAATGCTCTGGTCCTGTAAAAAAATTTGGGTTTTTTTCCAGAATGTGTTTTTCTGCTACCACTAGGGGTTGCTCAGCTTCTTCCCTCTGATAAACAGTTTCAAACTGTAAATATTTATACTTCAAACATTTGGACTTTCTTTGTTGAAATTGCCTGCTTTGCACTTTGATTACAAAAATAGTCAGGAAAGCTATTGTCATTGTTCTAAGGCCTGAGTTTTGAAAGTTTAATACTTGGATTGTGCTGGTGTACATTGTGACTTCCTATGATATGAAATAGTATTTATAATACTGTTACTAATAACATTTATAAATTATAATTATTTATAATACTCTTACTGACATGAATAGGCTTCAGTAGTCTTGTTGCTGTCTGTTGTCCGAAATAATTTCAACAGTACTTGCCTTTCTGAAACTAATGTCAAAGTATTTCACTGTGCACATGCTTTGCAGTCTAACCATCCATTGAGATCCTTTGACCTCTCTTTGTTTCTGTTTTTACAGGCCCAGCAGGATTATAAAGATTCCTAAAATTCTTTTCTTTCCTACAGGGCAATGAAGTTCTATGTAGACCCTTACCAGTAGATTTGGTGTGTTCCCTGCTTTCCATTTTTCCAAATTTTTCCAAACTATACAAAAAATTTGTATAGTTTCAGCAGTAAGCCAAAGTTTTCAGTCACCCTTCTGCCGTTCTCCAAAATTATTTTGCTTAAAATATTGAGAGCAGTAGATTTTATTTTGTGCAACAGCTATGTCTGAGCCAGTACATCAAATTATTATTTGTTATATGTCCATAAGTATGATCGGGTTTGAAGAAATTAATACCGTTAATTTAATTCTCAATCAAAGGTTTTGTTGCAAAGTTCTTTCCTGGGTTTGTTGCAGACCTGAATAAAATCTTTAAGGTGGTGCTGGTAGCATGGTCTTTAGTAAAGCTGCATGCAGCTTTTCACCAAAAGACAAGTGCTTATCATTGTTCTAAATGTTAACTGTTTATGTTGAAATTTTCCATTTCTGGTACCTGCCTTGAACTGAGTGATTTTGAAATTTTCCACTAAAATGGCTCAACTGTGACAAGGAATAGTATTATTCAGATATCTTTTGTCTTTTTCTTTCCATCACCTCTTTAGTTTGATGCCTGCACAAAAAAAAAAAAAAAATCAGTACAATGTTTTTATGCTCTTCCAGAAAAATGCATTCTGCTTGAATTAAACATTTTACCTCTTTTGTTTCACTTTTTAAACAAAATACTTGGAAGTAAGAGCTAATTCACAGACAAAATAGGTATAGATTACAACACGAAGGTTGTATTTTCCTCTTCCCTCCTTTATAGGACCATAATTAAGTTATTCAAGTAGTATCTGTGAAATTCAAATTTAAATCCCTTCCTGATTGATTTGAAGAAGGAATTTTACCTTGGCTCTCCCATTTTTCCAAGCATATTGTGCAGCCATTGAAGTACTCACTATCAGTCTTTCTATGAATGCTGTTCCCCGTGGCATAAAATCACAGAATCACAGAATCCAGAATGGTAGGCGTTGGAAGCGACCTTTGGAGATCATCTAGTCCAACCCCCCTGCCAGGGCAGGTTCACCTACAGCAGGTTGCACAGGAATGCATCCAGGCGGGTTTTGAATGTCTCCAAAGAAGGAGATTCCACAACCTCTCTGGGCAGCCTGTTCCAGTGCTCTGTCACCCTCAAAGTAAAGAAGTTTTCCTTATGTTCAGACAGAATTTCCTGTATTCCAGGTTGTGCCCATTTCCCCTTGTCCTGTTGCTGGGCACCACTGAAAAGAATCTGGCCCCATCCTCTGGATGCCCACCCTTTAGATACGTTAATGAGATCCCTGCTCGGTCTTTTCTTCTCCAGGCTAAACAGACCCAGGTCTTTCAGCGTTTCCTCATAGGAGAGATGCTCCAGTCCCCTGATCATCTTTGTAGCCCTCCGCTGGACTTTCTCCAGTAGTTCCCTATCTTTCTTGAACTGGGGAGCCCAGAACTGGACACAATACTCCAGATGTGGCCTCACCAGGGCAGAGTAGAAGGGGAGGATGACCTCCCTTGACCTGCTGGCCATGCTCTTTTTAATGCACCCCAGGAGACCATTGGCCTTCTTGGCCGCAAGGGCACATTGCTGCCTCATGGTCAACTTGTCCAACCAGGACTCCCAGGTCCCTCTCCCCAGAGCTGCTTTCCAGCAAGTCAACCACTAATCTGTACCAGTGTATGGGGTTATTCTCCTCAGGTGCAGGACTCTACACTTGCCCTTGTTGAACTTCATTAGGTTCTGTTCCACCCAACTCTCCAGCCTGTCCAGGTCTTGCTGAGTGGCAGCACAGACTTCTGGTGTGTCAGCCACTCCTCCCAGTTTTGTGTCATCAGCAAACTTGCTGATGAAGCACTCTGTCCCCTCATCCAGGTTGTTGATGATGAATATGTTGAACAAGACTGGACCCAGTACTGACCCCTGGGGAACACCACTAGCTACAGGCCTCCAAGTGGACTTGGTGCCACTGATCACAACCCTCTAAGCTCTCCCATTCAGCCAGTTCTTAATCCACTTCACTGTCCACTCATCTAACCCACACTTCCTAAGCTTACCTATGAGAATGTTATGGGAGACAGTGTCAAAAGCCTTGCTGAAGTCAAGGTAGACAGTGTCCACTGCTCTCCCCTCATCCACCCAGCCAGTCATGCCATCATAGAAGGCTATCAGATTGGTCAGGTATGATTTCCCCATCGTGAATCCATGTTGACCACTCCTGGTAACCTTCTTTTCCTTCACGTGCTTGGAGGTGACATCCAGGATGAGCTGTTCCATCATCTTTCCAGAGATGGAGGTGAGGCTGACTGGCCTGCAGTTTCCTGGGTTTTGCCCTTTTTGAAGACTGGCGTGACATTAGCCTTCCTCCAGTCCTCAGGCACCTCACCTGTCCTCCAGGACCTTTCAAAGATGATAGAGAGTGGCTTCAAAATAACATCTGTGAGCTCCCTCAGCACTTGTGGGTGCATCCCATCAGGGCCCATGGATTTCTGGGTGTCAGGTTTGCCTAAATGATCTCTAACCTAATCCTCCTTGAAAGGAGAGTTTTCCTTCCTCCAGGCTCTCTCTCTTACCTCCAGGGTCTGGGATTCCTAAGGGCTGGCCTCATCAATAAAGACTGAAGCAAAGAAGGCATCCAGTAGCTCTGCCTTCTCTGCATCCTCCATCACCAGGGCACCTACCTCATTCAGCAGCAGGGCCACATTTTCCCTACTCTTCTTTTTACTATTGATGCACTTGAAGAAGCCCTTTTTATTGTCCTTGACATCTCTTGCCAGGTTTAATTTCAAGTGGGCCATAGCCTTCCTCATTGCATCCCTGCATAGTCTGAGAACAAAAATGCTTCAATATTTATTGAAACAGGGACTGGAACACAGGTACCATTTCTCAGAAATTGCAACCCAAACCATGAGGTCAGAGGGTTATTCTTATACTATCTCTAATACAATAAAATTTTGTATCATATTATAAAATCATAGAATGGTTTGGGTTGGACATGGCCTTACTTGCATGAGTGAGTTGACCTGTATGACTGTTAGCTGTGTTACTATGCTTTTGATGTTGTACCATCTCTATGAAATGGAGATGTTTTAGGTAACTGATGGAAAAACTAAATTCATTTTCAAGTGCATTTGTAGTATGACTGGAATGAGTTAAACAAGGGTTCCTTCTGCAAGGTGTATTGTATCAGTCTGACTCTTCAGAGTCATAGACAAGGCGAGCATGGAAAAAAGGAGTGCCTGTGTACTCTCTCCCCAGTGTCAAGAACTTGTAAAATGCTCAGTTAGTGGGAAGACAGCCTCTTAAGGGGAGGGTTAGGATAAAATGGCACTGGAACTGAAGTCAGACTTGATTTTGAAGAGACCATTCAAAGACTTGAAATAGGTTTCTGTGGTCACCTTAAATCTAGAAACATTGGCCATTTTTTACCTGTAACTGTGAATGTTAACATATTTTGTTAATTGCTTAAATTATATGACAAACTCAAGTGACTTCCCTACTCATTTTCCTTTTGGCAAGATCAGAGGGGATCAGTTTTTATTTGCTTTCAACTAATATTGCAACATACCAGTATCTTCCATGAATTTCACTAATCCAAAATTCACATTTGCTATAAATGCAAATTGAAATGTACCTCCAGACTAAATTATTTTGCCCAAATACTCAAACTTGTTTTGATAGTGTATTTCTGAAGAGTAGGTGGGGTTTTTTTACATAAAATAGTGGTTTATTCCAAGCCTGTGCTATATAAAATGACACTGCAATCTTCGTATTTGGCAATATGGATGTTCAGTCATTTGAAGAGTGTCTTTCCTCAATTCAAAGCCCTGCTTGAACAGGTGATAATGTAGGATTGGAGCTGAAACAGCATTTTCAGTACAAAAGAGTTTGTTTCACAGGTAGATTAATACATGAATAAGACTTTGCCTGTGGACGAGTTAGGATTGTTATACATACAGCATAGCTCACAAACTACAGAAACAGGGAAATTGAGAACTGTCATCTAATATATACCTGCTTCTCCTTTACAAGCATATACTTTTTTCATAAGAATTGCTATACATATTAGCATGACTTTCCATTTTTGGTTTTATATTCAAATACATATATCTATATATATGGGTCTATGAAATATTTATATATATAGCCATGCACTAAATTATTTCTACCTTACTTCATAGCTATTTTTGAAGTTATTTGTTTTACTGCAACAGAGTAAAATGTTCATAAAAGTAACTAAAGAAGAGGAACAGAGGAAAAAATAGCAGTATCTGATCTTTAGTTTACTGAAGTTATGGTAATACTGAAATGTTTCCTTGAAGGAAGGAAGTGGAAGATACAAAAGGTTGTGCATACTGGTCTGCCAGGATGCTATATCATCATCATTATGATAACTTGGTATTATCAGAGATAGTATATACTAATGTCTCAAGGGAATGTTGGGAAATCTATTGCTTTCTCAGTAAGATTAGAGTATCACTGTCCAGACTAATTCTACCCCATTGAAGAGCAGAGCTGTGTTTTGGGTTTTTTTAAAGAGATAAACCTTTTGTGAAGTAGAAAGCAAAACAGAATTTAACTACTTTTTTCTTCCAGTATTTTGCTTCTGTCCTAGTAGGCTCATGGTGGTCTGGGTACACAGAAACGTAAATAATTTTTTCAAAATATTTTTTTAATATTAGTTATTATAAACCCATAGCAGCACTTCTGTGGTATTTAGTAGCTTGAGCTTTCCTGTGCAATTTATGCCTGATATTGGCATATCTCCATAAGGAAGTATGGCTCACCAACTAGGAAACAAAGCATTAAAACTGAAATTCAGAGGACAGGAATAAGCAAAGAATAACGGGGACGCAGGAGACGGAAAGATCTTGTAACAAACAGCTCAAAGAATTACGCTGTTTCTAACAGTGGCAAGAGAAAATAATAAATAGCAGCCTTTAAATTCAGTAGGCTGTTTAGGGGAAGGTAGATGCTGAAATCTTATACATGTCCTTATAAATCATATCTGTAAAGCTCTTAAGAGGAACGTATGTCTTGAAAAGTAACTGATTGAAAGAATGGAATTTGTAAAACAGGTAACATGTAACAGTCACTAAATATTATTTTCAAGATAAGTGAGTATATTAATGAAGCATGCAGTGAATGTTAGCAATCACATGAAACTGTTTCATTAGATAAACTTATTTCTAGAGAGGTATACATGTATAATATCAGAAAACATTCTTAGATAGATGGTTTAACTTTTAGGTTGCCCTGTGTGGAGTCAGGCTTTGGACTTGATCCTTATGGGTCCCGTCCAACTCAGGATATTCTATGATTGAAAAAGTATTTCTGTATCTGACCTTTAGCATTTCCTAATATAAATCCACTTTCTGCCTTGGTTGCTGCTGTGCAGTGCACAAGATCGAGTGGAAACATGTTAAAAACTGTTCCACCTCTGCAATGTATTTACATTGCTAAAAGAAAAAGTATTGTTTTTTATAGATTGCAAAAATGTGTACTGATTCTTTTAGCCAGTCAGAGAGATCTGGTAGGATAGTCTCTCAGCTGAACTAGGGATTATTTTAAAAATTGTACTGTGTGGTTGTGGGTCTTTTAGGAAGTGTGTACTGGTCAAATAGTATGAATTTTTTTCTGATGCTGCAGCTCCAGTTCATTCAAATAGTTCAACCCTAATGCCTTATTTGTGTGTTTGTGAACAAGAATAAACTAGAAAGACAGATTCTGAGTTTTCTAGATGAAGAAATACTTTCCTCCATCAGTTACTCTTCTCTTCTTTCCCCATAAATCAGACTTTGTTGGAAAGCTTTTCTGAAAAGGATAATTTCAGGGCTTTGAGTCTCATCATTAAGACTTTAACCATCGGTGAGAGAGAGGATTATTTCTTTGCTTTAAGATGGAAAAAAATCTCTGAGAACTGTTTCCCTTTAACTTCTGTCTCTAAAGTATTGTCTGGAAATAACTTCATCTACAAAATATTTTTTAAAACATAATTTCTCCTGCAACCTGCAAATTCCAAAGAAGTGAAAATGGATAAGTTTTAGCTGATCTCCACTCTCCTTTTTTGGGATAACCAAAATTACATTGAATATAACATAGACTGTAAATAACTATGAATTTGCTTATTAAATTATGTCGTTGTGTTTTATATGTAATATTAAAATTGTAGTTAGTTAAGTAGTTAAGAACTTCTAGAATTAATATTGCATATGCATGCCCAATTTTTCTCCATGTCTGTTTGCCTTATGATGGTTTTCAATTATGCAGTCCCATACTATTTTTAAATGACCCCGTCTCTTAAATTTGCAGGGTAGATGGTGCCTGCGCAAAATAAATGTATTAATGGGTTAGAAATAAAACGGGGGCTAATGCATTGTTGTGCTCAGTGCCCCAACATTTAATCATTTAATAATTTTAATAGTATTTAAAAAGTAGCATTATGAATTCCACTTCTGGAGCTGAATGACTAGGTTACTCTGTGAGAGTCAGGCACCTGGAACAGGGATCCTGAGAAGCAGCATTCTGAGTACTGAGATGCTAAATTTATTAAAAGAAAGCAGCAGAGAGAAATGTTTAGCTGAAATCCTGTTTCCTACACAGTTATGTTGATTTACCTCAGGACTTGTAGATTTACCTCAGAACTTCATTAAAACTGGAATTCAGAACTCAAAACCCTGACAGTCAGTGCTCAGATCACTTTTCTTTAAAAATCCTTCAGTACAGTATGGCTTACTGAAGTGCCTGAGTGCCTACGGAATTGGAAACTTGAGCTCTTTTTCTCCCAAGGAGTTTGAACCTGTATTTCTAGCATCCTGTGATGATTTTCCAAACAGGCAAATCAAGTCCTTTTGAATACTCAGGTTCATAGATAGGTACTTTCTGTATCCTAGATAGGTTTGGGGGAAATTAGGCACCTATGAGTTAGCCTAGGAAAGACCGGGGTGTTGATAGAGAGCTTTTCTCTGGTCATCCTACACCTCCATAGCTTCTTTGGTGGATTTGCGTAGTATAATGGAACTCTTGTGTAACATAAGCACTGAAATCCTTTCTCAGTGGCATTTATTTTCTTGGGTCTGCCCAGATCTTCTGTGAAATCAGTATTGTGTAGTGCCATGTACATTTTGTTTTCCAAACTTGTATAGAGAAGGGATTATTAATTTTCTAATGGACCTTCCCATTCCATAGTTGGTAAACCAAAAGCAATGAAGGTGGTTTGGTACCTCACTGGCTTTGAGAGGTTGCTTTGTATCTGTATGAACATTGGTGTCTTTTACTTCACAACGAATTTGAAATATAACATTATATATACACATATATAACACACAAAGAACTCCTATGAATAAACCAGTTGAAATTATCAAAAATAGCAAGTAGTGTGTGAGAGGTGAGAGGCCTGGGTTTTCAGAGTAGGTAGCATTTTTCCAGCATTTATTTTCACAATAGTATTCCCATTCACCTCTTGGAATTGTGAACAGTCAGCAGTTCTTTTGCAGAAAAATGTCAAATATACTTATAGCAGCTCTTTAGTGTAATAGCATTCTGACAGTCCTTTGGCAGAAAATTCATTTGTCAGGTTCTCTTAAAATTTTACTTGTTGCCATGTTGTTCGTTCATTGGCCTCATGAAAGATTTCTTAGGCTCATGTTTTCTCTTTGTTTTAGTGTTTTACTGAAATGAAATTGCTTGACACAGCTGTTCTAAGTCTTAAGGCATACAAGTGACCTCTTTAACTCCTCGTAAGTGTTCCCTTTTCTAGACTACCAAGTATGTGGACAGGCTGGGTTTAGGTTTCATGCATTAAGACATAAGATAATGCAGGCAACAGGCAATACAATGAATTGTACTTTTATAACAGAAACAATATGCAAATCCAGAAAATAAAAAGATAGTAAACTATATGAACATTTTTGTTTCCTTATCATCCTATAATGTTCTCACAGATTAAATCAAATTAAGTCACTGGGATTTCCAGGTTTACTTCCCTGTAGTCACTGCACACTAAAAAAGAGTAATTGTTGAACACTTTATGAGGTCTGCAGAAGTAGTTCTAGTTATGCATTTTTACAAGAAAAGGTGACATTCATTTTCACTAGAGTAGGCTAGAAAGAGAAATAAAATATGTAAATATTTTAATGAGAATGATAAGCATCTTTAATGTATGAAGTTATGAAATTGTATGTTGCAACAAAATAAATGTAAATGAACTAAATTTGCATGAACTAAGTAAAAGTGAGTATGTGCTTAAATGAGTAATCCTTCTTTATTCCTTAGTTCCTAATTTATTTCTGGAGGTTGCCCCAACTGAGATTTTGTATTCCCATGAGGTTTTGTTTGACAAGGAGACTAAAACTATATATAATGCAGGATCAAGTCTGTTTTCAACCTCTGGAGCACAACTGGGTAGAATTTTTTTGATCTTAATTTTTGGCAGTTGCAACTTTTCTTGCAGCCTCCAGATTTACCATTTTAAGCTGACCTGCTATCAGAACAGGTTTTTTAAAATCAGTCCTTGCAAAATTTTTCCTCTGTTTAGCTTAGTCATTTTAGAAACACATGTTCAGCTATACAGGTGCGGTTTCCAAATTAGACAAGAAGTAAGCCTGACACCTATAATTTCCTTTTACTGTTTTTTTTTCCCATCTGAAAATTTCAAAGTTAGTTCTTAAATTTGGCCTGCTACAGAAAATTCTGATCATATGCCTTTTCCTTGTTTGGTGAAGTTCAAGCAGAGGTTAACAACGTAATTTAGCCAAGCATAAAGGTTAATAAATACCTAACAAAGTGTTATTTATTCTTTTCTATTAGAAAGACACTGGTTTGTATAGCTTTCATTTGAAAATGTTCCCTAAAAGGATCTTTCCCTATACTTGGTTCTTTGTTCTTCTATTTAGTTTCTTTATCTCAGTTCATAACTATAATGGAAGACTGCACTAACCTCTGAATATTTAGAGCAAGATAAGATTTAATTCAATTGTAAAAAGTCTTTCAGGAGTCACTAAGCTTTGTGTTCTCCAATTTAAAATATTTGTACAGCTATATACTGTGCAATATTATGGTATAATAATTTTATTAGAATAAAAAAGAAGGTTTACTACAAAAATATGTTCTTATTCACTAATTAATTTTATGCATTCTTTGGTAAGTTGTCAAAATGCTAATTCTACTGTAATTGCCAGGGGATATATAATCACTTACCTAGGTTAACAGATTTTACTACTTGAAACATTTTCCATTTAAGGTCTTCGCTGCATAAGATTGCATATCTGATGTAGCTTCTGGTATTTTATCCCAAATTTTTCCAACATATGGTTTAAAATCACTTAACAGCTCAGTTGCATGGAAGTGAACTTAACAGCAGAGAGTATAAGATGGTGAAAATAGTCAATATACTTATTTTCCTTTATGTTTGTGTGTATTTTGAAATCTTGTCCTTAAAAAGGTACGTATTTTCAACCATGTCAGGCATCTCAGTGTTTGGGTGAAGAAGTAATGGTGAAGAAAATGCCTATGTAATACATACATAAAGTTGTCCCAGTGGTGATTTGTATGGTACCAGTCGCTCCTATTCATCACTACATTAAAGTTTGACAAAGAAGTTGGGGGAGTGGATGGGATTCCCATATGCTCTTAGACATGATCTGTCCTCATAGATCAGATGATATTTTTTTCTTTCTGAAAGATGAGAAGAGGGGTTGCACTGGGGGGAGGTGTTAATCACTGTGATTATGGTAGCAGAGATGTTTTCTGTGTTTGTCATGACAAGGTTTAAATCTTCATCACTTGTGGCACTTTGTATGAAAATAAACATATTCAGTCTAGTATTATGGAAGAATTCCAGTTTGGGTCAGATCCAGTATCAAATCTGCATTTTTATGGATTCAATTTCATTTTGTGAACTCGTTTACACGTTACAATACTAAAAAGATCCTGTGCCATAGGGCAATCTGGAAACAGTAGTGTTGTTTAGACAATTCTTCTTCCTTTTTGATATTGTAGAATTGATATAAAACTTAAGATTCATTTTGTTGCAGCTCTTTCCTCTGAATTTCATGCCCAAACCACATCACTTTCTTTTGCAATTGAACACAGGTAAATTTTGACTTGATGGAAACATTCATGATGCTCTGACTCCAAGTCATAAGAACACCAACGTCACTATTGATTGTGTATTAGCCTAAGCTCTCATTAATGAAAAAATAGTATCAGCCAAAAACTTTTCTGATAAATGTAACAGTGTGGTGTTATGCCTGTATTTCAGAATTTTCATCAAGAAGTCAAGAAAACAGATGATTCAGAAAGCTTGTCAAGCCTTGACAGTCTTGAGGCTGGAGAACAAAATGGAAATTACACAACACCAAGTGAATCATCTTTGACTACACAGTGTGACTGTGCCCTGTACAATCCAGAAAAATCACAAACTAGGAATAATGGTTTGCTTTATACAGCTCAAAGTACTTCTACTAAAAATATGCATCTAAATAATTGTTTGAGAAATGCAGATTCACAAAACAGCCACAACTTACCTGTTCATGATCTTTTAGCTAAACATAATGTTCTCATGTAAAAAATTCAGAAGAGGAATCACCTGCTTCACACAGCTCTGGACAAAAACCTGCAGAGTTGTCTACCTTTGGTAAGCAAGAAGGCTCTGTAAGTAATGCATTTAGTTTTCTGCAAAATATAAAAGAAGAAAGAAGCAAACCATCTTCTGGAACAGCCAGCACATTAGCCACTGGTCATCCTGTTTTTAATCCTAGCAAAGCCTCCGCCAGCCCTGACTCTATTCCAGGAGAAAGAGTTCAGGATCTGATGCAAGATCAGAGTTTTAAAATGACCCCACAAAAAAGAACTATATCTGTGCAAACCTCCAGTCAACCTATTGCAACATCTATAATCTTATTTCCTAATCAGGGATGTTCCACTGGCATTCCCAGCACAGCTGATACACTACCAAAGGACAAAAACATCATTACGGAGTTTTTAAAAAATACCTCAGCAAAAATGACTGAAACAAAAGAACAAAATATTAAATGTATTGATGTCACTAATTCAGGTTCATCTTTATTTCAGGACATACCAAATGCCTCAGTTCTGTGTGATGTTAAGCAACAGAATAACAGAGAGGAAGAAAAAGGAAATATAATAGAAACTCTGGTGTCTGATATGGAGATGGAATTAAATTCTGGCACTCCTGCACAGCACAAAACCCTCAAAAACAATATTCTTGAAAGAAAAAGAGCAAGATTATTCACAAGTATCTTAAAGAAGGAATCTAAATACGAAGACAGTCATTTTAAAGCTGTGGTTAGGAACCATGGGATCAGTTCTGGAACTCGGCCCGTGTCTTCTATCAGAGACAGTTTAGAAATGGCAAAAATAAAAAAGAAGAGTGCAGAAAATGAAAAATACAATAGAAAGCTAAGATGGCATCATCAAATTAACAGGATAATAATAGAAAATAATGAAAAATGCTATGAAAAAAACACCAGTGAAATATCTTCTGCACAGCTGCAATATGTTCAAACTACAAATAATGCTCCTAAGACTAATTTAAGTATTGTTGCTCAACCTTCAAACCCCATGTTCATAAAAAATCATCAGGAAAACTCTCATATATCAAAACCAAATGTTAATACTGAAATATCAAATAAAGAATGCACGTCTCCGAATATATTTATGTCTACTGGATCCTTTTCTACTAAAAAAGCTTGGATGGTATCACAGGATGAAGAAAGTAAACCCCCAATATGTAGCAATAATTCTAAAATTAATGATGTTAATCAACTCAAAAATAAGGCAAAAATAACTAGAAGACCAAGAGCTGTAATAGCCCAGCCAAGTTTTATGCCCAAGAAGAGAACAGGCACTATAATCCGACCGCAGTCAGCCGCTGAAGCCAACAAAACTCTAAAAGCTCCAGGGAAATTGCTAGCACCTCACCCACCATCCGCACCTCTGCCGGGAAACAGAAGTAGTGAAAACGCAGCCAGCCCTGGGTGTCAGCCACTGCTGCCTTCAAGTCTTCAAGCTACGACTACAAACAGGAATGATTTAAATGAAAGGCATGTTTTGTTAGCAGATCAGGTTTTAAATAGAAAGGGTACAGAAAACAGTGAGAGTATTACTTGTCCTTCGGACTTGGCCACTGCGATATCTACACCTGGCCGCAGCATGGCCAAATACGAACCTTGGGCAAAAAGTACTTGTTCTGTAAATAGTGTTCAGACAAGCGCCTGTCAAGATCGTTCAGTAACCTGCACTGAAAGAAGACCTGCTAACGCAGAGAATGGATTACTTCTCCATCATATCCCAGCAGCTGGGAAAACAAGTACCTCCTGGCAAGGAGCGCATACTGCCCGAGCTCCAAAAGACTCTGCCACTGGTAAGAGTCATATTTCTGGGTCTGAGGTGGGGGGATGTTCAGACGAAAGTCTTTCTCAATTACATCACAAATTTGTTTTCAGTTAAAACATCCAGCCTTTCATCCATTCACACAATACAGCCAGTTTTAACAAGTTTTCACCATTTGTCATTGTCATTTCTATTCTAGTGCTGCCCAGAGGCCTCTCAAACGTTGATCCTCATTTTTAATAGCTCTCTACAATATTAAATGAAAAGGAAGTATTTTCCCTGAGATTATATTCCTGACTAATGAGCAGATGTGACAGGTGGTCTAAATAATGATACAGGAGGAAGTGAATAAGTTTATATGAGCAAGTTTTACAAGGTAACTGGGAGTCATAGCTTGTTGTCCACCAGTCACTGCCACCTGAGCGTGAAAGAAATGTAGATCTACCATGTTTTTAAAATGCTGACACTTTAAATGCCTAAAATTATTAAGTTTTAGTCCCAGTAATCCACTTAATGCTGAAAAAACTGAAACGCAAGTTAAAATTAAAGAGCTTCTACCAGACAAATTTTGCTGTGCTGCAAAGTATATCTGATTTATAAAGAATTTTAAGATATTTTAGGACCAATCCTGCACTTTATTAAAAATTAACCTTGGGAACAATATGATGGAGAGATTGACAAAACAGAGGAAAGATGCATAAGAAAATTTGGGAGAATAAACTTTAATCTCCTGGGGTTTACATTTCAAAATAGATTTCATGCTTTTCGATTTGCCTTGTTTCTTCTCTGCAGCCCAGCTGTATTCTGTGCCTCGGGCACTGATGGCATCCTTGTGCTTGTAATTTGTATGTTGTATGCTGGTTTGCTTCTTATTGAGGGTTGCAGCTGGAGGCAGAGCTTCTGAAGCTGTAGACCCTGTTTCAGGTAGGAGCAGTATCCAAACCGCTTCACATACTGGAAGCATCCCGAAGATCAGCCGTGCAGCTCAAAGATACTTTCCAGCAAAATAAGTAATTCCCATAACTTTAAAAAAAAAAAAACCAACCTGAATTTCTAGTTTTATCTACAGGAATACATAGCTTTAACTATGCAGTGATTCAGAACAGTTCTGTTTCCTAAGAGCAGAAGTAGGTGAATATTCTTGGCCTAAAGCAGGGGTGGGAAATGAGAAATGTTATCTGCTTGTCCATTCCAGTTCAAAGTCAAACAGATGAGCTTAAGAGATGTGTGACTTAAGTTAACCTATTTGATTTTACATGGGAAATGAATGAAGTCTAGCATTACCATGCCTCGCCTCCAGCAGAGATACTTGCCTCTTGATGTCCCAATTTGCACATCAGATCAATGAATCAGGAAATTTACTGGGTCAAAGTTGTGTGTACTGCTAATACTGTCTTCACTGCAACTTTAAATGCTACATCCCCAGTCTCACATAGCTCCAGCTCTTTTAGCGGAAGCATGGAGTAACTTTTTAGAATTGCGGTGGGTGGCCCTCTCTCTGTATCTGCTTAAATTTTGTGTTTTGAAAGTCTTCTTTATTTGAAATACTTTAGATAACTCTTAATGACTTGCTATTATTTGTTCTATTGCCTGCAAATGCACATAGATCACCATAGTCTTTGTCCTGAAGTGTTTGCTGTGAGGGACTGAATGCTGCATTGTTCTTGAGTCAAATATCTGCTGTGGCACTATTACAGAGTACAGTGAGGTCTGTGAGGACACTGTGGAAAATGAGATCTGTTGCAATGCTTGGCCAAATGTACAGAAAGAATAAGTGAGAACAGGAATAAATAAAACGGTTATCCATGAGGATCTTCCTTTAATTGGGCTTCAAAGCTTCAAGTGGTATATCTTATGGCTGACACATATACTGTAGCCGCATATTAGGATTATTTTAAGCCCTTTAGTGTTCAATCAGTAAAATGCTTTAAAAATATGTTTAACTTTTAGGCTGTGACAAATACAGGACTAATTTGCCTGCTTATAGTTAAACAGGGGTGGACTGCTCAGTATCTCATGCCCTTAAAGATGCTATTGCTTATTGTATTTTTGTCTTACATTTCACAAAGGAATCTTTTCCTTGGCATAGATCTAGCATGTCTTGCAAACTAATTAAATTAATTGTTGATGCATAGCAATACAGCAACTTTGGACTGTATTTTTCTGAAAAACATTCCGTGATTACTAATACAACAAGGGATTTCTTCTTTGCTTCTTTTAAAAATTCCCCTCATATTCAATATAAAATGATCATGTTTCCTTTTCTTTTCAGGTGCTATTAGCACCATTTGTCACATTACAATAATTCGCATATAACTAAATGGCAACCTTTTAAAGCTAATGTGTCCCATGTTACTATTGATGGCAGCAGCCAGATGAGTACTTTCAAATCTACTTCTAGGATCAATGAATTGGGCTTTTTTCTGCAAATGGTAAGAATTCTGCTTTGTTAAATCATATAATAGTTTGCGTTGGAATGAACCTTTAAAAGCCATCTAGTCCAATCCCCCTGCAGTGAGCAGGAACATCTTCAACTAGATCTGGTTGCTCAGTGCTCCGTCTAACCTGACCTTGAATGTTTGCAGGGATGGGTCATCTACCAGCTCTCTGAGCAACCTCTGCCAGTGTTTCACCTCCCTCATGGTAAAAAATTTCTTCCATGTATCTCATATAAATCTACCCTCTTTTAGTTTAAAACCATTACCCCTTGTCCTATCGCAACAGGCCCTGCTAAAAGTTTTGTACCTGTCTTTCTTATAAACCCCTTTAACGACTGGAAGGCCGCAATAAAGTGTCCCCAGAGCCTTCTCTTCTCCAGGCTGAATAACTCCAACTCTCTCAGCCTGTCCTCACAGGAGAGGTGTTCCATCGCTCAGATTATTTTTGTGGCCCTCCTCTGGACCTGCTCCAAGAGATCCATGTCTTTCCTGTGTTGAGGGCTCCAGAGCTGGATGCAGTATTCCAGGTAGGGTCTCACGAGAACGAAGTAGAGGGGCAGAATCACCTCCCTCGACCTCTTGGCCACACTTCTTTTGATGCAGCCCAAGATACGGTTGGCCTTCTGGGCTGCGAGCACACATTGTCGGCTCATGTCCAGCTTTTCATCCACCAGTACCCCCAAGTCCTTCTCAGCCGGGCTGCTCTCAGTCCCTTCATCCCCCAGCCTGTATTGATACCGGGGCTTGCCCCAACCCATGTGCAGGACCCTGCATTTGGCCTTGTTGAACCTCACGAGGTTCACACGGGCCCACTTCTCCAGCCAGTCCCTCTGGATGGCATCCCATCACTCAGGTGTGTCAACTGCACCACTCAGCTTGGTGTCATCTGCAAACTTGCTGAGGGTGCACTCAGTCCCACTATGTCATTGATGAAGATATTAAACAGTACTGGTCCCAATACGGACCTCGGAGGGACAACACTTGTCTCTGATCTCCATTTGTACATTGAGTCGTTGACCACTACCCTCTGGATGCAACCATCCAACCAATTCCTCACCCACCAAACAGTCCACCCATCAAGTCCATTCTCCTTGGTGGAGCCGTGCGGGCTGTCTTGATCACTGAGAAATATTAAATTGAAATACCACTGTAATAACAACTAAAGAAATAAAAGTCTGTTAAAACCACTAAAAAACCTCTTGGTCTAATCACGAACTGTACAATAAACTGCACATGTAAATATTTTTTATGTAAATAAATAGGTAACTTCTCTTCCCAAGTATAGATCAAGTAACTGCATTTACAAATCAAATAACTGCATTTACAAATGAGAATATAATATCTCCTTGGATATGTGGATTCCTGACTTGCACATGAAAATGCTGATTTGCATCTCCAGTTTGTATGCATTAAAGATTAATTACGAACTTAATTTTAATTTCGAAACTTGGTGCTTTAATTTTGAAAATGTATTATTACACCAGACAAAAGTGAGATAAGTTTGAGGCATGGTGTCTAGGTTAGGCCTCTCTAGCCAAGGGAAAACACTATACAGCAGTACTGTCATGTATAAATTAGTGAGATTATCTACAAAATCCCAAGCTGTAGAACAAATGTTTTAAACCATGACTTTGCATAAATCACACCTGTGAGGCCACACCTGGAGGACTGTGTTCAGTTCTGGGCTCCTCGGTACGAGAGAGACATGGACATACTGGACAGAGTCCAACAAAGGACCACAAAGATGATGAAGGGACTGAAGCATCTCTCCTAGGAGGAAAGGCTGAGAGAGCTGGGACTGTTCAGCCTGCAGAAGAGAAGGCGGTGGGGGATATTATCAATGTCTATAAATACCTGGAAGGAAGGTGCAAAGAGGATGGAGCCAAACTCTTTTCAGTGGTGCCCACTGAAAGGACCAGAGGCAATGGACACAAACGGAAACACAGGAGGTTCCCTCTGAACATCAGGAAACACTTTTTTTTACCACAAGGGTGATGGAGCACAGGCACAAGTTGCCCAGAGACTTTGTAGAGTCTCCATCCTTGGAGATACTCCAAAGCCGTCTGGACATGGTCCTGGGCAACCAGCTGTAGGTGGTCCTGCCTGAGCAGGGATGTTGGACTGGATGACCTTGAAAGGTCCCTTCCCACCTCTACCATTTTGTGATTCCATGAATCCAATAACCTGTGTGAACTACTACATGGTTTCTGCACAGTGCTATGTAATTTTAACAAATGGTGAATCCACGAAGCTATGAGATACAGCATCTTGGCAACAGGCATTTACTGTGTTGGACAATTAGGCTTTAGGATTATTCTCTAAATGCAACTTATTTTCTAAAACATTACTTTTTGACACATTATTCAATAATAGTTCACTGTTCATTCTCCCTCTTACTTGGTAAAACTACCTTGTATCTTTGTACAGACCATCTTTATTATATGGGATTCAAAGTGGGGCTTCACTTAACCTTCTTATAAATGTCCACATTTAATCCACATCAGTATCTTATAGTCCTATGTTAACATGACATCAAATATACCTTAGAAGTGCCTGTTTCTCTCTTTTCACGCTAAGAAAATACATTCAGCAAGATTAGATGTAAACATACACAAGGTAAACATCTAAATTTGGACAGAGACATTTACTCACTGTTATTAGTTTTGCTACTACTATCTTGATCATGGGTTTACATATTTTTGGATTATTTTTGTATGCATCTTATTTAAGGTGTTGTTCCTGTTACAGGACAAAACCAGGCTTTTGCCAACCATGAAAATAAACACGGAGCTTTTTCAGAACACAGAAGACAAAGTGTAGCCTCTAAAAGATGGAAGCCTACTTATCATGCACAGGTAAATATCAACTACTATAAAAATTAAAAAGCTTATTTCTCTTCAAAATGGAAAGAGTTCAGGAATATCAAATATTTGTTCAGTGTCACACAATTTTGAATCAATGTGCTTAGTCAGCTTCCTGTCACCGCTAATGAAAAGAATAAAACCAAGTAGAATACATCACTGTATTAGTATACACTAATATTTTTGCACTTGAAAACAATTAGTAATATGAAATAATAAATTTAAAATGTCCAGAAAGTAGTATAGTTACCTTAAATTACACTTAAAATATTCTTTTTCCATAGAATTCATTATGTACTGTCCAGCTGAGTCCAGTTCAATCTGCATTTTATCCAGTACAAAATATGAATAACACCTATAAGTCTGAGGAAGGTACAGTAAAACATCTCCCTTCAATTCTTCATTATACATAAAGTAGTGACCTAATATATCCACTGTGTAACATCACTTGGTGTCTTTTGGCATCAATGATTCTAAGTAGGAAAGGATAGTTTGTTGTCTAGGCCTTTTTTTTTCACAGAAATGTAAGATATGACATCATGTCTCATGATACTGATGGTTTTATAAATGCATTACAACATATACTCATAAGTTTCATTCCATTCCTGTTTGTATTTAACTGTATGGTAGCTGTATGTATCATACATAATTGTGTTCTCCAGGGGTCAGTGCCAGGTCCAGTCCTGTTCAATAAATTTATCAATGACCTGGATGAAGGGACAGAGTACATCTTCAGCAAGTTTGCCGATGACACAAAACTGGGAGGAGTGGCTGACACACTAGAAGGTTGTGCTGCCGTTCAGTGTGAGCTGGACAGGCTGGAGAATTGGGCAGAGAGAAACCTTATGAAGTTCAACAAGGGCAAGTGTAGGGTACTGCATCTGGGGAGGAATAACCCCATGCATCAGTACAGGCTGGGGGCTGACCTCCTGGAGAGCAGCTCTGTGGAAAGGGACCTGGGAGTCCTGGTTGGACAACAGGATGACCATGAGCCAGCAATGTGCCCTGGTGGCCAGGAAGGCCAATGGCATCCTGGGGTGCATCAAGAAGACTGTGGCCAGCAGGTCGAGGGAGGTCATCCTCCCCCTCTACTCTGCCCTGGTGAGGCCACATCTGGAGTATTGTGTCCAGTTCTGAGCTCCCCAGTTCAAGAAAGACAGGGATCTGCTGGAGAGGGTCCAGCAAAGGGCTACAAAGATGATCAGGGGACTGGAGCATCTTTCTTATGAGGAAAGGCTGAGGGATTTGGGTCTTTTTAGTCTGGAGAAAAGACGACTGAGGGGGGATCTTACCAATACTTATAAAAAAGGGAGGATGCCAGGGGGATGGGAGCAGTCTTTTTTCAGTGGTGCCCAGTGATAGGACAAGAGGTAACGGGCACAAACTTGAGCATAGGAAGTTCCATCTAAACATGAGGAGGAACTTCTTTACTTTGAGGGTGGCAGAGAACTGGCACAGGCTCCCCGAAGAGGTTCTGGAGTCTCCCACTCTTGAGACATTTCAAACCCGCCTGGATGCCGTCCTGTGCAACCTGTTGTAGGTGACCCTGCTCTGGCAGGGGGGTTGGACTAGATGATCTCCAGAGGTCCCTTCCAACCCCTATCATTCTGTGATTCTGTGACAGGTATTGCTTGCTATCATTATGTATTTCTGAAGTCAGTAGAACTTGCTCTGGTGCCAACTATAAAATGCATTAGTGATCTGAATTATGTAATTTTCTGACATATCATTTTTTACTTTCCCACTTTTTTGATCTTTTAATGTGAATTTTGTGTGTTTCACAGTCCTATAGTAATGAAAGCAAGCAGCATATTTAAATGTCATGAGCTTTTCTCATTTGAAGTTACCCCTGTAATCTCTTCAGTTTCAGAAAGCACTGTTCAGTTTCTTATGGCAGAAAAACTAGCAAGTACACCAGTTGCAGAAGATGAAATCCTGGCAGCTATGGAAAGTGTGCGACCAGCCCAACAGCCCTTACTGCTTAACAGGGCCCCACGTCTAGGCATGAGTGCACTTTCAGTAGAAGAACAGAAAATTTTACAATCTCTCGATTGTCTCAATCAAAGGCTACAAAGTAAGTCTGATAATAAATAGGGCCCTGTATCAAGTGATTATGTAACTCTTTATTTTGTTGTCATGGATTAGTTTGGATTAAAAACATAAATCCTGTGATAGAAATATGTTTCTTCTTATTTTCTTATTATTATTCTGTACTAAATGTAGCAAACAGGAAATCAAAATCATGAAACCTTTCTTAGAGTCAATGAAATTAATTTAAAATAATGGTGACTTTGCCTTGCTAAAAAAAAAATTCAAAATATGACGGCAGGACACCTTCAGAAACTGTCTCAGCCCAACTGTAGATGTTGTTTCTAACAGATGTTTGTCAAAACTGTTCTTTAAAGTGTAGAGATACAGATGTATCAGCCTCACTTTGGAATCTGTTCCAGTGTTTATCCATCTTAATTTTTTTTCAATTATTTTTGCAAATAATTACCCTTTATATTATTCACCCTATATTTTTGCAAATATAACTTTTTATAATCAATGGCTTTTCATTTCCTTTCTTCTAGTTTTTTAGGATCTTCTTCTTCTCTGTATCACAAATACAGTTCTGAGATTGCTGCAGCCAAATCTGATTGTTCGTGTGAACATCATCTGCAAAACTATTTTAAAAATCTCAGACTTGAGCATTCCCTAACTTATTCTTTCTGTATGCCAGGCTAATTTCTTACCTGCTTTATACTGGTGCTTTTTATATAAGCTGTCACATTGCAGTTGACGTTTTATTGAAGAATGTGGGGAAAATAGTCTGCACTCGTTCTTGATTTTTTTTTTCTCTCCAGTGATTAGTTAGCCAACACTTTCATTTGTCGTCCTATTATAAATAACATACTCATAGAACAAACTTACTTTTGGGGTCTCCTGCTACTGTATTTAATAGTTAGTATTTGCTTTGACCTACATGATCATACAGGTCTTTCATAAGAATTCTCATCAGTTTGACATAGTTTCTGCATTTTGTGTGCTCGATCCTGTATTTGAAATCGATGAGGACCTTGTGGTGTCTTCACTGGACTGCTTGGCTTTCCATACCATTGGAATAACTTCTGCTTGCCATTTTTGCTGTTTATGGGACTGCCAACTCTCCTGAATTTTATGTTTTCCTTGGACTTTTTTCATATAAAATTTTACATGCCAATTATTTGAGTTTATAAGAGTCTGCTTTCTTGAAGTCCATTGATTTTATTTTACTGTTCTACTTCTTTTCCTTGTGGACTGCACTGTTTCATGGTCATTATCCACATTTACCTCCCTATTGACTGGAATGGAACTAAACCAGACCTTATTAAGCTCCTATACACTATCCATACATTTCTACATCAGCTGGTGGAATGCTTGACTTTGAGGGAAAAGGCTTCAGTTTCCTGTAAACTGCAACAGCAGAATAAAAGATCTTTGCAACCGCTTAGAAACTTTCTGCAGCTGTACCTTATGATTCCTGCTCCCATCAAACAGTGGTTCAGAATTTCATTTTACTGTACCTCATGGTTACTGCTTCCAGGCAAATAGAAGTGAAGAATGCTGTCTTTTGTTAGAGAGGAGTTTTAGTATGATGTGCTCGGGTTAAGAAAGTAGATATGAAAAAAGAAATACAGGAAAAGAGAAAATAAATTGCTGTGTAAATAACAGAAATAATAAAGAAATAGAGGCAAAGGTAAATGCAGCCAAGGAACTGGGAGCAAGAAAACTAAAGTTTGCAAAGGGTGAAAAGGAAAACTATGAAAACTGTAAGGAAAGTACATAAGGAATATGACAGAAACAATGGAAGAATCATAGCAGTTAACTGATTGCAAATGAAGTAACTGTGAAAATTAATGTAATACATATATCTATCTATCTTAGAAATCTAATTAGCTTGCCTAATGTTTAGGAATTAAAATTGGTAATAAGAAGCTGTGAAATTTTACAGGTAAACTTACAGGACACATAAGGACATGTCAGTATGTACCTGTAAGTAAGTAGGTAAAGTGTTATAAGTACTTACATGTCATGTAAGTACATTGCTTTTTTAAACCATGACCTTTTTGAACCCCTTTTTTGGCTTTGTTTTCACGTTACCAAATTAAGTGACTAAAACTGCATACCTTCATAGTGCTCTTTTTAATGAATAACATTTAGTCACTAACCAATCTAAGTCTGGAATTTTTGTTGCCGGCTTAGAGTAGCTGACATTTTTTTCTCTAGCTTTAGATTTCTTTATTGACACTAAATTTGTTGTTCATATAATATCTAGCTGCTAATCTTAAAAATACAGATACGGCATATACTTCAGCAGCTGTTGGTAGGGGAAAAAGAACAGTGCTATTAAACTACATTTCCACAATCTTTGGGAAGTTTTGTGTTGAATATTTGACTGCGAATCACATTTCTATTGCAGTATTTGGTTTACATAATATTTACCATATACTTTTATGCCATTTTTAGATGTTCACGAAGCCATTACCAGAAACCCATCTGTTTCAAATGTTTTGCAGAGAATCACCCCTTTAGTAAGTATTTAATTTAAATATGTTCAGCTTTAGTTCCCACAAACTGACCTTATGGCTTATTTTATAGTAAAAACATAATTCAAAATACTGACATCAGTCTGTTCACTGGCTTGCCAGATTTTCAGATTTATATTTATGTAAAAGAACTTTATAATACTGCAAGCAGGCTTTAACAGTTTCTACCAGACTGCCTCATCCTCTGGCTTCATTTTCCTTTTGGAATCTGAAGACACTTGCAAAGTCCGGGAAGTTCCAAGAACTTTTAAGGAATATTAATTTAGCAGGGTTAATTTGAACTCTATATAGCTCACAACTAATTTGTATTTCTTAATAACATAGAGATGAAAGGGGGAATGATGAATGGTTCTGCATAAAATAATTGGCAATACAATAAATTCTTACTTTGACCTGCAGATATGCCATGTTCTACAAGTAATAGGTATTACCTTTCTTCAATAAGTGTTTGTATTTTGTTTCATATATTCTAGATCTTATCAGTTTGAAACAAAATAATCATGATACCTGGAATATAAAGAACTGAATAGGCAGATGAGTGTCCCAAGTACAAAATTTACATTTCCAATGTTCAGTTTATAATGCAGGACTTAGTATTTATAATTCTGTGTTATCAGTCTCCTCCTTTACTATATATTTGTACCGAGGAAAAAATATAGACAGATGACTGTACACTTCACATACTTTATATACTTTCACATACTTCATATACTTTACTGGATAAACTGTTACCAAAAATGTCAGAGAAAATATTCTGTATTCAGAAGGCCTTTGCCACTTACTGAGTTTGAGACTGAAAAAGCCCAGAAAGTCTCCAGGCTCCTAAATTCAAAATGATTCAAAAAGAACACAGAGCACATCATTACCTCTCTTCTTGTGAATCCTAGTAGCAGGTGTGACTTGGAACCTCAGCTTCCTCTCTTCTGCCTCCTGTCTTACAAATTTAATTCCTTATAGCTAAGCAACTTGTAAATTTTGTATTTTTCAGCAATTAGTGTAGCATAGCTACCTTTATTGGATCTAACTGTGTTTTACTAAACCATTTTTTGAGCTTGTATGTTCTCTGGGCCTTTCTTCACAGCCTGTCCTACTTAAAAAAAATAAAATAAAAAGCTGTTCCCCCCACCACTGCATTTTCCTGGCTTTCAGTAGTCAGTCTTCCTGGCTGGCTGGTCTGTGACAAAGCCTTTCTCCCACTAAATCTTCATCTACAAGATTTTTGTTTCATAAATACGTTATAAACACTAGACATTACTCAGGCTGCCCAGTCTCTGGAATTGTAAGTTCTCTGATGGACATATAAGACCCTTCTTTCGCTACAAGTATATACTTAAGCATTTAAAGAGGTGTCCACCTGTGATATACATTCAGATCTCAGGCACTGGCTTGGAATTCTCCTTGATGATAAGACTGAACAACTGTCATACAAGTTCCCAGGTGCAGAAAAAGTATCAATGACTGAGAGTTCACCAACTCTTCTGCTATGAAGAGCGATGGGATTTTAAATTTTTACTTCACCAAGGGAACAACCTGCTTCAGCTCTCCGAGTTTCAGAGCCTCCAAATAAAGTATGGATATTCACTCAGTAATTTGTGTGAATGACATTGTACCCTGTAACACCAACTTCTAAATCCAGATGAAGGTGCACAGTAGTTTATAGAATGGAAAACAAATTACATTATATCCTCAAATGGCATTTCTTGAATGTTATATTATACATAATCATGTTTCTGTTTAAATTCATGTATATCTCATTATTCTCCATTTTGTTATAGAGTGTTCCGCAATGTATATCCTCCCCTTTGGTGAACACTACAACAGCCTCACAGCAGTACCGGAATGCCTCAGCTAGCAATCGATGGCAATTGCACAGGCGATACTGACATTAGCTGCTCCAGGATATTGCAGCTTTATGTACTTTATATGTAATGTGCACACTATTTGACACTATAAAATTAGCAACAAAATAAAGATGAAAGCAGTAGCTCAAATAGTGAATGTCAATTGACTGGTAAGCATTTTTAGGATAATTAAATCTATTTTATTATGTGCTGTGTTGTAAAATTAAAAGAATTAAAATACTTCACATTTTTAGTGTTTGCATTGGTTGTGTAAATTTCCTGTACCCATAATTAAAGTGAAAGGAAAACAAATCTTTTGTTATTTAGATTATGTATACACTACTTTCCTAACTCCTTGGGGGTTTTAGGATTTGCTAATATTACAATTGTAAAAGATATATTTTAAAAGTTATTTGATTATCAGTACATAATACATGGAGTTTCACCTTTTATCTTTATACTGGTGGCTGTATTGCAAATTACGGCAAACTGTGTGTTGCCCTTATTCAGTAACTACTTCTGATGGCTCTAAAACTGACTGTGCTCCCAACATCATACCTCTCCTAGCATATACTCCTGCAAGTCTTGTTCAATTTGTTGGACGTTTCTGTTCTCCAGATTTTCCCAACAACGCTGATCAACACTTGCACTTAAAGAGTAATTCTTCCTCAATTCCTCATGTGAAGAACCCCAGGCTGAAACTATCAGGAAATTAGGAAGAAAGGTGCTTCAAAAGGAAATGTACAACTAATAGTATGTAGATGCACTTTCACCAAAGCACACAGGGAAACCTCTCTAGAGCAATGTCAGCTTTAGGCTAAAACAATTATTCTAGAAACACAAAGCCAAAAGCACCCAGCTAGCTCATCAGCAAAAGCTGGGGTTTGGTATTTCTGATTGGCTTTACTTTTGTAACCCATATTACACTATCTCTACATAAAAGGAAGCAAAGTGGGGACAGCAGGCCTGGAGATGACTCCATTCCTGTGTTTAAGATACCCAAATGGAGCCAAATTTTAATATATTCTGCATAAGGGCATATATAGTCTAATAACACATCTGAGTGTCTTTCTGCAGAGATAGATGCGCTTGCAGTTGCCATTGCAAGTGTTTATTTTGGAGTGACAGATTGCTTTTGGCAGCCTTGGATAGGCAGATTACACATTGGTCCCTCGACTTTAAATTCATCTGTAGCATGACAATTAACATGTCAAACAGATTTGACATGTTTGGTGATAAACCTGTCTGCATTGTTATGTCAGTTCTAGATTAAAAGCCTTTTGTTAGTTAATTAGCATGATACCTAAATCTGTGAAGTTAGTTAAATTGCTACAAAGCAGTAACTTTTTAACTTCCTCTCTTTTGCTTTTCCTCTGCTGTTTCTGTACAAAGTAGATGAACATTGAAACAAGCTGTAGAAGGTATATGGAATGCACAGAATTGGTCAACAAACCTAAGGTGGTAATTGGCTGCAAAAAGCAATAAAAGCAATTTACTAAATCTCTGGATTTTTGACTCCATATTAGATGCCTGTTTTTCTATTCGTAGCTATAGAGTAAGAATTGTGGGGTTATTCTGAGGATTTAAGCACTACCGTATTTCCACCAGAGATGTGCCTGAACCCCACAGGTTGTTACTGCTCGTCTTTGTTAGGGTGTATGGGAGCACCGAAGCATTGCATTTCAGGGCTCAGTGCTGTACCAGTGTGACCGTGGGATCATGCACCCAGAGAGACACTGGCTTTTCTCTGAATAGAATGCATCTTCCCAAAAGAAGCAATCAATCAAATTCTTATTTGGCAAAAGTATTTCTAAAATTTTGTTATTCCCCATCATACCATGATCATCATACCATTATCTTTAATAAGTGCTGTCATTGCTTGGGAGGGAACCAGCCTGTAAAAAGGAGACAAGAGAAAAACATGTGCCCATCGGAACACTGGACAATTTACCAGGGAATTAGAAGTACCTGCTGGTGCATGATGTCAGCCAAGATTAAGGTGAGCTACATATGTAGAAAATA
>NW_009649314.1:1015347-1030084 GCF_000708025.1 Charadrius vociferus | reverse complement strand
AACAATGTTTCGAAGACTGAAATAATGCTCCCTTTCTCCTCTAGCTAGGCACTGCAGCATCTTTGGAGGAATGATCAGGTAGGCTCAAAGGGGCTGACTTCAGCTGTTAAGATAAACTGTATTTAAACATCAAAATTGTAGAAAGTTGATGTCTTACAATTGCTGTTTCCGTCTGTCCTGACACTGCTGCCCGAAAAGGGAAAATATAGCTGCAGTGCACATGCCTAAAAGATTCTGATGTGTGTCATGTCTTATTGGGTCTTTGGTGCTCAAATACATGTAAAATTCCCAGCAAAAGACATGTGTGTATCCTCAGAGCAAATGGACAAAGGCCTTCTGAGTTGGAACTCAAAATTGGTTTGTACTGAAAATACTGAGCCCTTACATCTCTGTTTGCATGCAGTACACTGCGACATTCCAGTATGGCGAGAATTTAATATTTAAATAGCGAGGGAAAGTTTCCCCGCAGAGATTAAAAGAGGGAAAAGCAAATAACCCAAATACCAGAGGCCATGGATCAGAAACAGCCCTGCTAGTCAGCAAGCCAGAGCACCAGCTTAACCAGGTTTCTTCTCCTGTTAATTGGTTTAGGGGGCAAATCAAAGCCGATGAGTCAGCGTCCTCAATGACATGGAGAGAGATTTTTCAAAAACAGGTGCCTAAATTTATGTTTCTAGGAAAATATTTTCAAACCAGGTATTTGATTTAGGACTACAGGCTTCAACTCAAAGATACTAACCTTGTTTCGTAGATCACTTTGGCTCTTTTGACAATACTAAAGTATAGTTTTTGTTTAGGTGTCTAAACAGTGTGACACTCAGGCATCAGGAATGAGTGAACCCAGAGGCAGCTGCTGGATTCTGAGCACTTTCAAAGAACCAACAAGGTCGTTTGTTCTAATTAGTTGATTGTTATTCTTCAGGTTGATGTTTTCAGGTTTTTCTATTTATCACATAGAAATTATTAAAAAAAAAAAATTAAAAGGCTGAATTTTATCTTTCAAGTATGAAGTAACTATGTTAAAATCAACAAGCTTAGTTTAGATGTGAACATACAAAACTTTGCATACCTTTGATTTCTTTCAAAAACTCTTCACTCTGCCTACCATTATCGCTGTTTTTTAACGGAATTAGTCCATATCCTTTCTACAATAACATTTTAGTGTGAAAAGAAAACATGAAAACCAGGTTAAAGTTATAGTTTCCAGTACAAACCTAAATACAAAGCACCCACAAAGCTTCTTTAAATGTGCACCTATATGCCTGGTTTTCAGCTTGACTGAACACCCTTAGGGATGGTTTCAGGTGCAAGTGCACCTCTGTGCTTTTACAGAGAATGACATGCAAATGGTCCCAAAAAATAACCACATGTCCCCAGTACACAACCTTTCCCATGTGAGGAAACATACTTTAAGCAAATGGCTAAAGACAAGCAGGTCGCATGAAGTTGTACAGGGGAGCCAGAGCACAAAATTAATTTTTCATTGATAAGACTAAACTTGCACATTTGATGAAAGCAAACGTGTTTTTCTTCTTGCAAAGAAATTTGCTGCTTTACACTCAACTTCACTCTTAGTCTAATTTGCTCCTTGAGCCACAACACTGGGTAAATTGGCTCATCCATAAGTAATGGATTAATAAGGGAAATTTACCTATGGCATAATATTTTACTTATACTACTGCAATTCCCAGGAAAGCTTGACTGGGATGAACACTGTACAACTCGTACGACTGTACGACTGTACTAAGTCTCCAGGGTGAAATAAAGGCAAGATTCCAGCACGAGATGCCATCTCCACAACCCCTCTGTGCCTCTACGGGGTGTGTAGTCATAAACCCCCTCCAGCTTCACTCAGGAAAAGTCACAACAGTGGTGTAGACACAGCGTTGTCTTCAGCCCATCAGCGAATAGAAGGCAGCAGCCAGGGAGAACGTCCCAAATGGGTGGCAAACGGCGGTAGAGCAGAGCCAGATGAGGGTGTCATTGACAAGCAGCTTCCTGAGCGCAGACAGGGCCAGGAGAAGGCCAGGCTTAGAAGAAAGGGGCTGATGTTAATACAATCTTTATGCCCCATCAGGGGTTTGCAGGGCACGAAAGCACCTGTGCCAAGGTCCACCATCTCCTCCATCTCCTATGCAAGCAGCCTCCAACGCCAGGAAGAATATTATCTACCGCTATGTCTGGGAGGGCACCACAGGTCAATAGCCACCACCCACAGCACCTGCAGCTGGGTTTTAGGGTGGCAGGAGGCAACGGACCCCAGGATCAGGGTGGGAAGGGCCCCTGCCTGCTGTTGGCACTGGAGGCAGCGATGACAGGCATGAAGGTGCTGTGGATGTGAGGGATGGGCGAAGCTGCAGCTACACGGGGACTATGCCACGTCCTCAGTGCTGGCAGGGACAGGCAGGGAGACAGGGACAGGCTGGGCTGCAGCGGGGGCTGCCACAGCAGCCCAGGGTTTCTGAACAAGACTCTGATTCTCCATCCTCTTCTGGTGCCTTCTGCCTGCCAGGGGCATCAGGGTCCAGCCTCTGCTGTTTGATAAGGTCTTGGTGGTGGCAAGAACTGCAGTGGTAATGGGAGGGAAGTGGGAAGGGAGGGGAACTGGGAGAGGCCAGAGACCTTCCTCCTCCAGCCACTCTTCCTGCCAATTTGCTTTCACGGGGAAAAAGTATTTTGTGTAGCTACCAGATTCACGGAGCTGCAGCCTTGTGAAGGGATGACGGCCTTTGCAGAGCCACTATTGGCAGCTGTACTCCGTGGTTCAAACATTTTAGACACCGTGGTTTGCAGCCCAAAGGGGCACAAATAAACCTTTACTTCGTGACAGTGTTTGGGGGCAGCCAGCTTTTGTGTAAAATTGCAGCAAGGAACACTGCCGTTCTATACAACCACAGACTATTAGGACTGAAGGTACCTCAAAGCATTTGAGACTAAAGGGCACCCTTGAAATATGGTTTTACCTGTCTTAGGCCAGTATTTTGTACACAAGTCTTGAGTTGTGTGGCAGAAGCTGTGGTAAAGCTCCTGCTGGTGAGGGGAACCTGACTGATGCTGTCAAATTCTGCAGACAAAACAGGAATGACAATGCACATTAGAAAAGAAATCAGCAAAATATGGGCAGAGTGAATTGGGGAGTGCCATCTAAAACATGGCTCTTGGTGTGTGGGAATAATCAGACTCACTTGTCATCAAATACACTGAAACACTTAAAACTGCTCGATCAAGTAGACAGGAGGTTCCATATCCTTTAATCATTCTCATCATAATATTCATAATAGACTGTCTTATAACAATTTCTGCTCTAACACCACTGCTTCATAAGAGAGTATTCACCCAGGGTGAATTTCACCCCATATAACTAGAGATGACTCCACAGTGGTTTTGGAATTGTATTTCAAATCATAGCCGCAGGATTCCTTCAATATTGAATATAAATCCCAAGCCAGCAACAATGGTGGCAATGATCCAGGTGACAGAAGTGGCTGTGGGTGACACAAATCTACATATAAAGTCTTTATTATTGTATATATTAATTTTGTGTTTGTTTTGAGAAGGAAGGAGTTGTCCAACATTTTTATTTAATCTGTATCCAATAGTTCATGCTTTTTCAGACTGGCAGGAAAATAAAAATATAAAAAAGAAAGAAAAAAAGAAAAAGAAAAAGAAAAAGAAAAAGAAAAAGAAAAAGAAAAAGAAAAAGAAAAAGAAAAAGAAAAAGAAAAAGAAAAAGAAAAAGAAAAAGAAAAAGAAAAAGAAAAAGAAAGAGAAAAAGAAAGAGAAAAAGAAGAAGAAAAAGAAAAAGAAAAAGAAGAAGAAAAAGAAAAAGAAAAAGAAAAAGAAAAAGAAAAAGAAAAAGAAAAAGAAAAAGAAAAAGAAAAAGAAAAAGAAAAAGAAAAAGAAAAAGAAAAAGAAAAAGAAAAAGAAAAAGAAAAAGAAAAAGAAAAAGAAAAAGAAAAAGAAAAAGAAAAAGAAAAAGAAAAAGAAAAAGAAAGAGGAGAGGAGAGGAGAGGAGAGGAGAGGAGAGGAGAGGAGAAGAGGGAAAAAACCCCTTCCTATGTCTTTTGTCCAATTTTCAGTAATGTCTGTTGATATTTAATCTTTCCTACTGGTGCTGAATCTTTTTAAGGTTGTGCCAACACGCAGTTCGGTAAAAATGCCAATGGAATGGACCATTGTCTGTTATTTGGTGGTCACTGAAGAACCATGCCATTAAGCAAACTGAAATAAATGAAAATGTTTATTTCTAAAGAAGGAAATGCTCCTGAAATACGTCATATTCAGCAAAGAAGTTTGGTCAAAGAAAAAAAAAATCACTAAAGTTGAAATATTTCTGTTTCTATTTCAAAGTCTGGCTTTTCACTTCAATATAAGGTTCTGAGACTAAATTTATCTTAATCAGGTTAGTTGAAAGCTATATGCAATGTTCAGTTTAAATATTTTGGTAATTTCTTGCTAGTGGAAATAATTTCCCCGTCTGATTTCTCAATTTGGTCATCTATTAAAAAGCAAAAATTATTCGCAGGATCTATTCAAGAGGTGTGAACTCTGTTCTCAGCTGAAGGCAAAGGGTTTGGCACTGGAGAACATGGCCTTCAGGGAGCGCATGGTCGGTTTGCTGAGGTTATTTTCTCTTAGTTATTCACATTGCAACACTGATCTCCATGTTTTTCAGTCAGCCCATGCCCACGATCTCCCTTTGGAGAGCAGAGCTGTATGGCACTGCTTCGCACAGCTGCTGTGGCACTACCAACACAGACGTTCTCAGTCGCTGAGAAGAGCACAGGGAGGTTTCAGCTAGCAGGGACATGGAGGGAAGGGTGAGTATTTCCACATACCTTTCAGGATACTGCTCTTAACAGCAGACAGAACTAGGGAGACAGTCCACAGGTTGCTAAGGGTGAAGCCCTTTCCCTTCCTGGAGAGCTCCCTTGCAGCCAAAGTCCCACCAGAAACGAAAGGTGCTTTGGCTGGCCATAAAGACTGTTTGTTTAGGTTAAGTGTATAATAGTCCACATTCAGTAGAGTTAAAGAGCAAGCTGGGGACTTCCTAGACGGCTCCTAAGCCAGTAACAAATATAGTAAGTCTTTCCTCTTTTTCTTGGATTGTTAGAAAGCTGGATGAAACCGTGAAAGCAATTATGTCCTCCAGACCTCTTGAAATTACTGCACCACCCGCACCCTGTGACTAAGTCCCTCTCTGACTGTCTGCGCTGGTCAGAAGGGATCTGCTTTTCTGGAGCAGACTGTGCTGTGGGAGGGCAGAGGCTTTGCACACACAATATGCCTTTGCAGACACAACTAAACCTTTCAATTCAGTGATCTTATTACACATGTGTGCTTCTTTTCTAGAGGGACAGAGATATCTAGGGCATATATAAGCAAATTCTTAATCCTTAGTAATTAGCGCTGTTTCTGAGAGCGATAGACGTACTAACTTTTTTTCTTTTGCTTTTAGATTTCAGGATGTGGCACACCATAACACATGCTTTGGGGGGGGGTTGCTACAAAAATACCCTGCTGCAAGGGGCCGCGGGGGGGATTTGTCTTCATTTGAGGGGCGGTTGTAGACCAAATATGGCCCAAGCCTGTTTGATAGTTCTCTCGTAAATGAAATGATGACAATCCTCTTGTGACTAGGAAACATTCCAGAGCCGGGGTGTAGGGTTACACAATGGTACAGTGTCTTGCCCCTGATTTATAATTTGAGAAGCAGATTGCGTTCAGACAGAATGTGAGCTGAACAATGAGGTTTCTAGTCCTGATCTCATTAACAGAGATTTATACCAAGAGGCTATTGTATCTCGTTCTTTTGGTTTGCCATGCCAGCAAACATTCATAAAGTTATTTAAAAAAGAAAGCTTCTGTCACACACTTAGGTCAGAAAGTTCTCAGGAAAATCGCTAGTCAAATACAGAGTGGTCTCAATCTGCACTTTACTATGGCTTATGTTTCTGGCCTTAAGTCTCAGAACGACTACGTCACACTCAAGCTTATTACATGTGAAGATTTGTGGAGACATGGCTCAAAATGCCTTTTCACATATTTATGTTTGTTCACAGTTGAGTCACTCTAAGATAGCTTATTATTTGCAAATCATACATAATCACTGAAAGAATGTTCTTCCAGTGCAGAAGAACCATTAGTAGGTGGAACAACAATAATATACCGAGAGCTACTTTCCCTCCTGCCGCCCCCAGAGCCTCTGTGCTAAATGAAAGGTCGTAAGGACATGGCCCGGAACCTGCTCATCGCTGACAGTCGAGGAGTCATTGTGCACGCAGAAGAGGATGCACAGCACATTAATTAATGTTTCAATAATGCTGCCAGGGAATTTGGCCTGACCACCAGCAAAAAGAAAATGGAGGTCCTTTTCCAGTCTCAGCGCCCTAGAAAATAGCCTGGCCCGGCGGCACATGTGGACAAGGCAGCTCTGAAGCCTGCGGACCCATTCTGCTACCTCAGCAGGAGGCTGTCTCGGGGTGTCACGGCAAGGGGTGAAGTCACACAGAGCGCAGCGAAATCCAGCACGGCTCTTAGGAGATTAAAGGACAGTGTATCTGGAATACAGGAGGCATCTGGCTTCAAAGTAACTAAGTGCCACCCAGCTGTCATCACCACGTTTTCATACTGCTGTGAAACATGGGCAGTTTATCATTATCGAGGCATGTGACTTCCCAATTCCATCTGCACTGACTTTTGTGCTGTTGCTGGTATAAATAATCACACAGTGCAATTAGCCCATTATTCACAGTCCTGTCACATACGGAGTGCGGTAGTAGTACTCCTGTAAGCGATGTTCTCCCTGACAGCTCATGCACATGTCAGATGAGAGGTCACTCGACCCCAATTTCGGTGGCCAGTTTACATATATTGAACAGCTGAGAGCAGGTGAGGAGACAGGGCACCAGAAACACAGCAGGCAAATCTTCTGATGGCAGCCAGCTCCACGTCACAAAAAACTGGTACTAAATCGCATCTACTGTTGCAAAGAACATGGATCAGCCACACCACAGGTAGAAGGAAAGAAACACTATGCAGTGCAGGGGCTTGGGGGAAGGTAGGTGTTGTGGAGATCGACAGGGACGTCTTCGGTATGTGCGATTTGTACTGTGAAAATAGGATGTGCTTCTCCCCATAAACGTACAACTGCTTAGTCTCTGCGTGTTGACTTAGCAACAGAGACCATCCTTTCATCCAATCGTGGGACTGTAGGTAGACCTTCCCTTTGGTCTCCTCTGCCTGAACTCCTCGTAGAGATTGAAAGAAACAGTGCACCATCCCCTCAGTCAGCTCCTGGCCTCGCTGTTATACAAGAGTTGCACAGTATTTTTAACCTTCATTTTTAAAACAGATTTTGAAATGGGTTCAGGTTATCTCAGCTTCATATCGTGTACCTTTGCTGTCTGGTGAGCCTGGGGAAATAGGAACATCTTCTTCGCTTTTTCTGTGCTATTCATTGTTTTGCAAGCTTTTTCCAGAAGAGTTCAGACAGTACTGCAATAGCAGATTTTTTTATCTTGCTAACGACTTGTCGCTGAATGCCAGGCAGCCCAAATATGGAATAATTAGGATAGTGATAGATGGAATTTTCTAGGCAATATGTGAATGATAAGCTTTGGCAGTCTTTGGCTTAATCCATACCTTTTTTCCTTTGGCAGAACATTTGGCGTTAAGTGACAGAAAAATGTGAGCAGTTCCTTCTTTTTTTCCCCAAATGTATTAACTATTTTTTATCTCCCACAATAGCCACACATCCCATAAATCTTATTTTCCTTCAAGGAAGTTCTCCTTTACAAGTTTCCTATCCAAGTGCAATTGTTTTCTAGCATTTTACACTTCCTTTCTCATGAAGAGCTGGAAGAGACAATCCAGAGAGTTCGTTCTACTCCAGCTATTAAAGCTCTGTCAAAGGCAATGCTCAAAGCAGTGAATCTTTTGTTATATCTTTGCAACCAAAAACCATTCTGAAGTGTTTCTCTTCTTGGAAAGCTCGTAGCACCATTCACGCCTTCTTATCGCAGTACCTCCAGCAGGCTCACCCAACCTTCCCTCTGAAAACTGCACTTCTCACTTTTCTGAGGACCTACCCCCAGAGAGGGACAAGCAGGGCTGGGTTTATGCAGAAGGACACTACACAAAAGCTTCTGGCCTCAGCTTTGGAATCACACAGTAGATTCTTAAATTGTATTTTGTATTTACACGCTCCATTAAAATGCTAAAAGAGCCACATCATTAGATCCACATGCTTTGATTTTGAAAAAGATAACTTGACAGAAAGGTTCCTATTGGTAAGAGCAAATCATTATGGCAAACTCACTGCCTGAGGGACTGCTCAGACCATCAGACCCGCACACAAAAGGCAACCAGGGCCACCTCCTCCACCCCTTACCTTGCTCTGCTCTGTGCTCCATGTTACCTGCATCTGCTTGGTGCGCTTTAAGAGTACCTCATTTTTCAGAGCACCTATACTCAGGGACGTGCGGATTTGGGCTCTCAAATGTGTTAGACCTAGGACTGATGCACAGATAGTCTGTTAACCCGAGGTAACAGCACTTCTGTGCATGGGCGGGAACCAAACTTTGGGTATGGATTAGGCACTGGACCATTGTCCTCATCTTATTTATCCTCTTAGATAGAATCATAGAATCATAGAATGGTTTAGGTTGGAAAGGACCTTGAAGATCATCTAGTTCCAACCCCCCTGCCATGGGCAGGGACACCTCCCACTAGACCAGGTTGCCCAAGGCCACGTCCAGCCTGGCCTTGAACACCTCCACGGATGAGGCTTCAACAACCTCTCTGGGCAACCTGTTCCAGTGCTTTACAACCCTCAAAGTAAAAAACTTCTTCCTAATGTTTAATCTAAACCTGCCCTCTTCCAGTTTATATCCATTCTCCCTCATCCTATCACTACATGACCTTGTCAAAAGTCCTTCCCCAGCTCTCCTGTAGGCCCCCTTTAGGTACTGGAAGGCCGCAATAAGATCTCCCTGGAGCCTTCTCTTCTCCAGGCTGAACAGCCTCAACTCTCTCAGCCTTTCCTCATAGGAGAGGTGCTCCAGCCCTCGGATCATCAAATATGTGCATGTCATTCTGAATCTCCCCAGAGGTTAATATCCTTCAGAGCACTAAATAATTATTCTTGGCTTCGAGTCACTCTAATATATATACACCAACAAGTCATAGCAGTTGTGCTGTCTCATTATCTCAATGAATTAGGACAGAGAAGAGGAAGATAAAAGACTCCTCCAACCTTACTGAGGTTACGTCCTAGTCTAATTAACAAACAGCTGTCTCCAAAATCTTTCTTTGCCATGGTCCAACCACATGGTCCAACCTCAGTGCCGTTGAACCTTTATTAGGCCCTTAGCTCACAAGCTCTGACAGGTCATGGTAGAATCATAGAAGAATAGAATCATTTAGGTTGGAAAAACCCTTTAAGATCGCCAAGTCCAACCCTGGCCCAATGTCGGGCCACCTAAAGAGTCACAGGTCTCATCTGTCCATCCTCCCCACCTCTGGAGATTTGCATCTCCATGGCTCAGCTCTACTTCACAGCCCAGAACATGTCAGTTAACATCCAGGGCCCGGACCTGGGGCACCTCAGGGCTCTGACTCACAAGCCTCGTCATGGAGAGCACTGGAAGTAAAAACACAACAGTGCTGTTTACCAGGCTGTCCCCCAGTGATGTTAGACGGGGGACATTCAAAGAAGAAGTAATTGGATAAAAACCACATACTTGCAAAAAAGAGAGCACCTGTATGCTCACAATACCCACCCACCTTCCTCTCTTTTCAGGGACCTGGTACATGTTTCATCCTGTTTCTGGCCATGAGCGCATGACAGGAGAGGAGATGGCACTATAATAAACACTGCACAGAGACCATTTCCAACAAGGTAACCGCGCCTGGCACTGCATGTTAAGACAGTGGCTACACAGATACATACATGGTGACTACATAGATGAATATTCCAAGGATTTCTGATCACAGTGGAAATAAGACTGTTTTCTTTTCAGTTGAGGCCTAGTCTCTTTTTTTTTGTTTTTTTTTTTGTTTGTTTGTTTTTTCTGTGTTGTCTTTAAATCCATTGCCAGATCAATAGCCAAGGAGAATGGTTGCAGGGCCAGGGGCAGAGAATTCTGGATCCAAGCTTTGGCAAGCAGAGAAGGAAAAGAGGAAAGGAGGAGGAGTTGCAAACTGAGCTGACTATGGGCAGCACCATTCCCAGAAGACCCTGCAGCAAGGTGCAGGGCTTGCCCAAAGCCATTTGGGCACATGTGGCAATTTCAACAGCCAGGTCTACTGAACTGCTTCCAGCATAGCTGTGGTCTAAATGTATTACTTTATTCAGGATGAAGGGTCCAATGCAACTGTCCCTCATGCATGCTATCTGGAGAGAGCATATTGCCCCAGCTTTGTGTTACTTTTTATTAACATTTATAGCAGACTCAGTCTCATCTCTTCTTTCATCTGATTCCCAAGAATGCTACAGGGTACATATAATTTGAGAGATTCTGTACAAATATAATTGCATAGTTTTGAATTATATCAACACAAACGATAAGAACATAATCAGGGCAAACTTTGCCTGAATAACGTACAGAAAACCATGCTGAAATTGTTTTGAGAGTGGCGCATCTCCATTCTCCATCTAATACAAAAAGAAACTTTGAGACCAGTTCTAAGTTGTTCTGCATCTGCCGTTAATGGAGGAACAGAAACCCCACGCAGATGAAAACTCATACTTTCAACCCAACACCAGAACAGCATGAAGGAAAGTCAGTACCATCTCTCTGCAGAATGACTCAAGGGTCTATTTTCTGAGGTCCTCTCACCTGGCCTCAGTTATTCGAACAAGAGCAGTATAAATACTAAGATTCTTCCACCTCTCTTTGCAAGTGACCTTTTTGGCTTGTAGCATTTACACAAACAGGCTGCTCCGGCAAAGCACTTTTCAAGTTCCCTGTTGGTCATATCAAAATTTTTTATATGAAACCATACACAGGACAAAATCTCTTGATTAAAAGTTTAGATGAAGGAGATTATTGGGAGACATTAAATCCAAACAGCCATTTGTGAAGTACAAATTATTACATGCTAGAACAAATCAGGTATAATAGATCAGATGTCATTTGGGGAGTCAGATAATCCCAGTAACTCAGCATGCTGATAGCTCAGAATCTGTTACTCACAGATTGTCAAAATGTTGGAGATCTACACCACAGCAAGGGGGAGCATTATAAAAGCTGTTTTGCAATATTCTTATATAGTTATATAAATATATATGTAATAGGAATTATAGTGTATACGCTATATTTTATACATATATTATTATATGTTGCTAATAATATCATTACATACTTATTTTTATACTGATGTCTTCTACAAAATGAGAAGCCAAGAAAAAGCTTGAGTTTTGTGGCTTGCTGCATGGAGTTACGAATATAGAAAATATAGGAGCAGATTACTTTTCTTTTGAATGTAAAAGCTAGATGATGCTGAAGAAAAGTGGCACTAGTCTTCTCTGTAGAATACTTTCATTTGGCTTTTGTGTTATTGATAAAAATCCAAATTCAAGACAAATATGTTGCCATGAAGTCATCAAAGGAAGTGTTGGTTTTTTGGCTTTTGTTTTCATTTTAGAAGGAGAGAATGTGAAATAAAGTATTCTGCATACTGAAATGAATATTTTTTGTACAATGTTATAATAGTCCAAGGCCGTTTCAGAAGCTTTTAGTGACACCTGAAGCGACAGGGTTCAAAGTTCCCATTCATTTGAATGGAAATTGGGTGTCCACATTTTTTTTTTGAAAGATTTAAAAATCTCAGATATGATTTATAAACCAACTACAAACACAGCACCCCAAAAGAGCAATAAATGTACAGAACACATTGCAGCAAATCAAGGTGAATCCAATGGAAATGCCTCATTCAGTTCCTGAACACCAAAATATAAGTCCTTTCCAGAAGACATGCAGAAGAGACTTTAAAAAATAACATAATTCTTAAAATCACAGAGATTTTCCCTGTCTGCCTGGGTGAAAATTCTCTTTCAGCAGTACGTAGCTGCCAGCCATGTTACCCTTCCCCTGAGAGCTCACTGCAAACATATAACTTTGTGGCACAGCACTTACAGCCCTGAACAGTCCTATCAATTTAGCTTGGCACCGCATGCAACATCTGGCCCATAATTAATACAGCATTTTAAGATCCTTCTGGTACTATTAAATGCAAGGTATATTAAACCCAATGAGTCTAAAAGTTACTCGTGTTTTTTTTCTGGGGAAGAGAAAAACTGAAAGGTTAAGGAAGACATTATTAACATACTTTAAAAAGCAGGAGGAGTAGATTTCACATCTCTGCGTGTTCCTCAGATCTCTTTTGTCCTTAATAAGACAGTACTCACACATTAGGTTATCAGATGGCTCTTTTGTGCTTATTCATTTCCTATAAAGAACGCAACTACCGTGGCTGTTCATGTTTCCCTTGGCAGCTGAGTAGCCAGAGGTTTAACATGCCATAAATCTGCAGCTGTAGCAGAGCCCAAGTCCCACCAGGTCCATGGCCACAGTGTTTGCCATGTGCTGAGGAGAGTCCCCAAGCTGCCCCCACCTGGGCCACCATGTGTCACCCACATCCCACCGGTGTCTATCCTTCACTGCCTGGCCACTGCCTGGGCACAAGCAGAAAGCTACCCCTTGGGGGCCTACTGTTGCTGTGTATGGATTTATTCAGAAAGTCTGAAGAAAATATTAAAAATAATTGTACAGTACCATTGTAGACAGAGGAATTACACGTTTTGTATGTACCCTGTAGATATGTAGAAATTATGTGTGAGATAATTGCCATGTGCTTCCTTTATAACAACTGGAGAGAAACAGACAATATTAAGGTACAATTCAGCTGTCCCTATATCATAGAATCATAGAATGGTTTAGGTTGGAAAGGATATTAAAGATCATCGAGTTCCAACCCCCCCTGCCATGGGCAGGGACACCTCCCACTAGACCAGGTTGCCCAAGGCCACGTCCAGCCTGGCCTTGAACACCTCCAGGGATGGGGCCTCAACAGCTTCTCTGGGCAACCTGTTCCAGTGCCTTACCACCCTCACAGTGAAAAATTTCTTCTTAATGTTTAATCTAAACCTGCCCTCTTCCAGTTTAAAGCCATTGACCCTCATCCAATCACTACATGCCCTTGTAAAAAGTCCTTCCCCAGCTCTCCTGTAGGCCCCCTTTCGGTACTGGAAGGCCACAATAAGATCTCCCTGGAGCCTTCTCTTCTCCAGGCTGAACAGCCCCAACTCTCTCAGCCTCTCCTCATAGCAGAGGTGCTCCAGCCCTCGGATCATCCTCGTGGCCCTCCTCTGGATGCACTCCAACAGGTCCATGTCCTTCTTATGTTGGGGACTCCATATATCTAAAACAGGTCAGATGAATCAGTCCCTAAAAGTGCCTACCTGTCTCTAATGACTTGAAAGAGAGCTTAGAGACTAGCCCAGACATAAACACTGTGTAGAAGGTAGATGATATGAATGTCATCATAGACAGACCCAGAAGAGGTCTATTGACTTCTTTCCTGCACTATTTCTCTTGGTATACTGTTGGGGTTTTTTAACTAGATCTCAAGCTGAGATTACCAAAGTTAGCTACAAAAGGATGTATAATATGAGAACTTGATCATCACCAATGGACCCTGTGGCACATTCTGGCCAAACTGGTCACGTCCCTGTAGATTCAGCTTTGTTCACTTGCAGTCAATTCTCCTTCATCCAAGTAACCAAAGAGTTGGGATTCCACAAGTAAATTAAAAAAATATATTTCCAAAACTAAACCAGGGAAGTTTGAAATCTCTGCATCCTAATTCCTAACATGTCCAGTGTAACTGGTACACTGGGTGTACAGGTTAGTTAAGGGTTTCTTTAAGTATATCGGAGACAAAAGGAAAACTAGGGAAAATGTGGGCCCGTTGTTGAACGAAACAGGTGCTGTGGTGACAGATGATGCAGAGAAGGCGGAGTTGCTGAATGCCTTCTTTGCTTCTGTCTTCACTGCTCGGGCCAGTCCTCGCGGGTCCCAGACTTTGCGGGTAACAGAGAAAGTCTGGAGGAAGCAAGACTTTCCCTTGGTTGATGAAGAGCAAGTTAGACATCAGGTAGATAAACTGGATATCCACAAATCCATGGGGCCTGATGGGATGCACCCTCGAGTGCTGAGGGAGCTGGGGGAAGTCATTGCTGGGCCGCTCTCCATCATCTTTGAAAGGTCCTGGAGGACAGGTGAGGTGCCTGAGGACTGGAGGAAAGCCAATGTCACTCCAGTCTTCAAAAAGGGCAAGAAGGATGACCCGGGAAACTACAGGCCAGTCAGCCTCACCTCCATCCCTGGGAAGATGATGGAACAGCTTGTTCTGGGTGTCATCTCAAAGCACCTGGATGAAAAGAAGATTATCAGAAGTAGTCAACACGGATTCACCAAGGGGAAGTCATGTCTGACTAATCTAATAGCCTTCTATGCTGGTGTGACTGGATGGGTGGATGAGGGGAGGGCAGTGGATGTTGTCTACCTTGACTTTGGCAAGGCTTTCGACACTGTCTCCCACATCATCCTCACAGGCAAGCTTAGGAAGTGTGGGTTAGATGAATGGACAGTGAGGTGGATTGAGAACTGGCTTACAGATAGAGCTCAGAGGGTTGTGGTTAGTGGTGCAGAGTCTAGTTGGAGGTCAGTAA
>NW_009649314.1:1000218-1014999 GCF_000708025.1 Charadrius vociferus | reverse complement strand
CTGGAGAGCAGCTCTGTGGAAAGGGACCTGGGAGTCCTGGTGGACAACAGGATGACCATGAGCCAGCAATGTGCCCTGGCGGCCAAGAAGGCGAATGGCATCCTGGGGTGCATCAAGAAGAGTGTGGCCAGCAGGTCAAGGGAGGTCATCCTCCCCCTCTACTCTGCCCTGCTGAGGACGCATTTGGAGTACTGCATCCAGTTCTGGGCTCCTCAGTTCAAGAAAGACAGGGATCTGCTGGAGAGGGTCCAGCAAAGGGCTACAAAGATGATTAGGGGCTTAGAACATCTCTCATATGAGGAAAGGCTGAGGGACTTGGGTCTCTTTAGTCTAGGGAAAAAAAAGATTGAGGGGGGATCTTATTAACGCTTACAAATACTTAAAGGGAGGGTGCCAGGGGGATGGGAGCAGTCTTTTTTCAGTGGTGTCCAGTGATAGGATGAGGGGTAACGGGCACAAACTTGAACATAGGAAGTTCCATCTCAACATGAGGAGGAACTTCTTTACTGTGAGGGTAGTGGAGCACTGGCACAGGCTCCCCGGAGACCCTGACCATTCTGTGATTCTGCCTACAGAAGCCAAGCTGACTGCATAGATCAGTTTGGCTATATATCTCCATCAATAAATGAAATGGACCAGAGCAAATTGTCTTGCTCCAAAAGCAAGTGGCATGCTACAGTTTGCAAACACACAGCTGAAGCCTCTCTCCACCTAGCGCATGCGACTTTGTTGATATTGTATTTGGGCAGAGTGCCAGGACTGTGCCAGGCCCTGAGCTGGGCTTGGACGCTGTCTGGGAAAGTGCTAGCTGGCACAGGTCATACCATGCCAGGGACTGTGCCACCAGTTAAACTGTGTAGACCATTAACAGATCAGTGCCTAAACCCATCCCCTGCATTACTACATGCTTCCAGTGTAGCTATAGAGGAGGTTTAAGAGTCTAATAAAATACATTGGCTCAGACATGCTGCTTTGTCAATGCAGCCAGATCATATGTCCCTGTGCCTAGGATATGGTTTAACTTCAGCAAAGATAATCTGGCCATCAGTATTGGACAACTGGCTGTATTTTCAATATCATATCACATTGTGAGTGTATCAAAGGAAAAAAATATATTGCAGTAGCATGCTCAATATTAAACTGGAGTGGAGTTTTGATATCACACCTTCCTAGTCTCTAGACTGTCTTTCAACACAGAATTTTCAAAGTTACCTAAACAATTTTCCCAATTCAACCTGACCAACTCTGCTATAAAGGTTTTAGTTACTCTAGACGAAAGATTTAACACACAGGAAAAACGTTATTTCAAATTTAGTAAACAGAAAGCACATCTATACCGTCTTGTTGGTGTCTGCTAGAGTTTTGTGCCCAAGTCTTATCTCAGGAATGTCCATGCTGCCTAAGTGTTAGTTCTCCCTCAAGCTCCATTCTGGAGCAAGCTCAGTTGTTTCTGGGCTGGGAAGAACTAGGCAGAGACGAAGAGATGGTGTGTGCCAGCGTCCCACCCCCACACTGCATGAAGATACAGTGTGAGTGTGACTCATGTCGGATTTGGCTTCTCCCAGACCAACCAGTATTTCAGCAGGCCTCTCGATGGCCTCATGTCCTAAGCCACCCTTGGTGTTACACAACAGAAAGACATATCTGGCAGCCTGCGAAGCGGCTTCCCAACAGCAGCCCAGGGCAACATCTTAAAAGGACCATACTCAAATCAATGGCTCCATTGTCGGGAAGATTTCTTAGCAGCAGTTTGAAATTATACTGAGTTCCTTAGCATGAGCTGGGTTTATACAAACTGGAGAGCAGTGTCGGTTCTATTTCTGTATATCTATGTATATGCATATGAGTTTGGTCTCCCATACGTATGTGTGTGTGAGCGCACATACACGCAGGAGGGGTAACCCGCCCGTGGGCGCAGGCGGGCGGAGGTGCCTAGCCTATACCAGGGTACCTGTGATCCTTGTAAGTGTGGCTGCAGCAGAGTTCCTTGTGACCCATGAATGCTCTGACCATGATCTCCAGAAGCAGGTCTCTGCTTTGCTTCTCCAGACACAAATATTACTGAGAATCCTGGGGAGGAGGCCTGTTCCTAGGCTGTGACACGTACCCCTATAGACTCACACATCTAATGGGTTCACCCTCTCTGTTGCTCTGGTCGCTGGTTTTTAAGTTTTCACAGCAACTGAGTATTTTTTGCTTTCGGGAGTATCTATACTGCTAAACCAAAGAGGACCAGGTAATGAGGTCAGGAATTCACACTTATTGTCACACTGCTTAATTTTTAGTGCTCTCCTCGACTCTGTTTTGGACCACTTCCGTTGTCACTAAGAGAAGCCAGTTGTAGAGGGAGCTGACCCTGTGGAGTGTGGACACAAGCCAGTCAGTGCTATTCAGCCTCAAGGCTTGAATCAACTCAGCAGTATAAACACAGCCAAACAGTCTGTATGTTCAATGACATGAAAAGGAGCAAACAATTCTGATTCCATTTAATGCCAATTTAGGGCTCTTAACACCGCCTTTCCCACAAATCAAACTGTTGTATTGTCTAGCTAAGGGCTTTGGTGGGATGACAGGATGAGAGTTTGAGAAATCTGTTCTGATAATGTTCCAAGGAGCGCTCAGGTTTCCTACCAATGCTTCGCTAGGACGTAGTCAACATGTTGATTTTGGTAAAATAAAAGTCTGGAATAAGGAAGACATTCAAAATAAACAGGATCCAAAGAAGGGCATTCACTTTAATTTTATGTTTATTTTTCCCCAGAGGGGAAGAGGTAGAGCTTGCCAACCTTTTAAGTTGCTTGCTCACTGCATAATGAATGGGGATAAGTTAACTCTGACAATATTTTCATTTTCCTTAGGGAACTAGATGCCAATGCGTTCGAAGTTTTTCTGTTAACATCTGAATACTTCTATCCAAGGGCCACCTTCCATATCTAACATGACCTTCAGCGCCTCCAACTTCACCAAATTTATCTTACAGCCAGATGATTTGCCAGAATTACAGTTCACAGGATATTTGGCATCATTCATCTAATTTATGACAAATAAAAGGATATAAATATATAGGTATAAGAAATTGCTCCCTGAGACACCTTATTTATTCCTTGAATATTCTGCTCTTCCCTTAACTCTCGATGTGTGTTCTAAACCTAACTTCTAAAAATATGTTCTTTAAAATTACATATTAAGATTGAAAACCCAATTATCCACCGAGATTGACATGTTTGCATCTCCAGATATTCACATATGAATAATATGTATGACTCCAGTCCTTCTGCTGTTGAATTAAAAGGCAGAACTCAATAACCGTAGTGGGAATAGCATCTTAAACAACTTCAGGGACCTAAAATGGTGAAGGGAAATGGCTAGCAAGGAAAGAAAAAAAAAACCCCAAACCGCAAACCCCCCCTAACACAACCAAAACCAACCAACCAAAATACAGTAGCGAAGCTTGTTTATAAATTTATTTAACCCCAAATTTCAAGAAAAAAAAAAAAAAAAAAAAAGACCTTACAGCCATTTCCAGGCTTGTCAGCCAAAGTAAGTTCTATTGTAACAGTCTTTTGGAAAAATCTTGGTATTTCTTTGTGCTTAAGGAATAAGGAAATGCTTAAAAGCTCTCTAGAAAATTAAATAATGTTTTCTGAAATGTATGGAGATTTCTAGATAGAATTATAAAGCATCAGATTGTGTATCATTCCGAATGCATTCAAAAGATGATTTTGTAATCTCTGAAGGAAGTTTTGGGTTTATTAAGAACACCTTATCCTTCCCCTGCTTGTTGTGTCTTTGGTACAGGCTTGAAAACCCTTAACACCTCTTCTTCAGATTACAAAGTCTTTTATAGTACGCACATGTCTGGCACAACCAGTCTATATTTTGGCAAGGATCTCTTAGTCTATTGTTATATAAATAATTTCTCTAAATGTTGATTCCCTGATCTATTTTTTTTTTTCTAAGAGGGTCTTAATACCCAAACATTTACCACTCTAGTCTAAATATGCCTCAGCTGAACTGCAACATGATTAGGAAGTCAGCTGCAACTTTACAGAAAATGGCAATCATCCCATTGTTCCCCCTGGAAGCCAGACTGGGCACTGTAAATCATGTACCCTTCACAAGAAAAAGACCTCATCCTTCTGCCAGGACTTCTGATTTTGAAGTTTGTAATTTGAAACCTTTAACCATCACTTCTTAGCCTAAGCTCTAGCAAGGAGAACTTTAATTTAGACATTGAAATACAGAAAGTATTAAAATCAAAAGCAAAACATAGCCACTTCTCTTTCAGACCCATTGCTAAGGAACAAAAGCAGATTATCCATTCTTCATCACCTCAGCTGAATAGGAAGGACAATCCAGTCTCTCTTGCAGGGGATGAAACTGACTGGTTTCCATCAATTTTCATAGTTTGTGGCTCAATTTGGCTATTTGTTATTCCAAGTAAAAGGTATATATTTTGGGAAACACTTTAAGAAAGCATTTGCATACCATTTTATTCAAATGATACTGTGAAGAATAACAAACAAGTGAGACTCTTACTTGGCCCGTATCTTAGAATAAGTTTGTGATTTCCTCATAAGGACAGTGTTGCTTTAGTCACTGAGCCACACGCACTTATTTGGAAGGCTAAGAGGAAGCCCATCTCTTTTGTACTGATTCTTTCAGAACAGAGTCAAAGGGAAGATGGGATTGATGCTGATATTCTAACTACACAGCAGGATTTGTAAGACCGGAGGACTGAAAGGAGATGGAAACACCTGGTGGGGAAGACAATATAAAGACAGATTCCAGCAGATTTTTTTTGCATTTGCAAAGTATACTATCCTGCCATAATTTCTGTGGATCTGCAGCAGCCCGTTTGTTCAATTATTTGGAGGTGCAAATTTATTCTCACCAGGTAAGTTACAGCAGCAAACCAGTGTACATATCTTCTTATCTATTGGGATCTGTAGACAAAGTGGGGAGCACTCTGATTTGGTTTCCTGCCAGAGGACGTGCACAAGATTTGGGCCACAAATTTCATACCCAGAAGAAAGAGCTCCACACTCTCCTTGCAGTCTTGGACCTGCATCTGGGGGGAGGAATCGCTTTCCTCAGTGTGGATTCTGAGGCTGTCTGCTCAGGGCTACTGTCAGGAGATCAGTATTTAACACTGCACACACAGCAAATCACACAGCAGCTTAGAATAGAAAATCGAGAAGAAAAACACCAACTGATCCAGGAGGAGGAGTCTGCAAAGATAACGTAGTAATCACATTCTCTGATAGTTATTTTATTCTGTTGTATAACTGGAGGTTTTGGATTAGCAGGCTTTCATTAGATAATCCCAATTTGTGTGAATCAAAACCAACTTTACCAAAACTCATGCAGAGTTCTGAATAAAAACCCACCTAGTTTCCTGACACAAAAAACCCCACTGCTTGGTAGGATAATCAGGAGAATGGTCTTCCCTGGCCTGTGAATTCAAGACAGATCTATTGTGCAGAGAGACCTGGATTTCTAGACTCTATATTGTTGTTCCCAGAGCCTAGGATTTCTAATTATAATGAGGGCTTCACCCTGGCACTGAGGAAGAAGCCTGAACACTTGGTGACCTCCATCATCAGCTGTGGAACCCAAGTTCCAGACTTTCAGCTCTGCCCTGGGAGACTCTATGGGATTTTCCTGACCACTAGAAACCCTGCAGACTTCTGCAACACTGACAAAAGTACCCAGATTCACCAACAGGCGAGAAATAACTACAGAATTCCTGCAACTCAAACCACAATGTTTACCTATCTCCAAACCTATTTCCTGTTTCTTCTGCAGGAAATGTAGAAATGTCAAGTTTTTGTTCAAACCAGGTGATGGTTTTGTTTTGACAACACCAGTGTTTCCTAAATTGACCCTATATTTGTTGACTTCAGGCTGTGCTGCCTTAATGCACCCAAAATAGATATCCTTGAAAGGCTACCCTCACGCTCCAATTAGTTCTGATTGCTGCAGCCTGTCTCTTATGTCAAGTAGAATAACAAGAACCTTTTGCTTCAGACATTTACATGGGTGCCAATCTGCTTCCAGGTACTTATTATCTCTAGATCACTAGCCATGTTTGTCTGTCCTAGAGTTGAATTTGCAGAGGTGAACACGGACAGTCATAGTCCCTGATGTTTAGTGAGGAACCCATTATCACCAGCTCTCTGACAGGATCTTAATCTCACTTTGAGCAGGTCAAATCGTGTGAAAGAGCTCTCTTACTCTGCCTTTTCCATGACAGGAGGCACTGGCATTACCACTAGAAATAAATGTCTCTTGGCTGCTGTGGAAGTCATAACTGTGGAAGAAAACAGCAGAACAGTCAGCTGAAAAATTTCAAAGGAAAAAAAAAATTAAAAACCCCAAAACCTTTTCTTGGTACTTACTTCATTTTTGTGGACAAGTCTACAACAACCATAACCTTGACTTTGTGGAACACCTGTCTTACACCTAAATACCATCAACATTCACAGCATTCACAGACTTTCCTCTTTTATGTGACTTCCCAGCCCAATTCAGTAAGCATTCCCAGAGCTGCCCTGGTAGACAGAATCCTGCAGAAGGGAGCCAGTAGCTGTGTCACCCTTATCTTTTCATCTTGTGGGTAAAGCTGGATTTTTACCACAGGGGAAATGTGTCTTCATATATCGCCTTTTATAACTTCCAGATCAGAGGGAAGTATAGGACTGATCTCCATCAACCCCACTGTTGAAACTCTCTTCGTGTAGAAGCGTAATACTTGTTGAGCTGAAGAGCACAAGAATGACTGTAGAATTAGTGGACAGAGTATTCAACTGAAATCAGGGAGACTTCAATCCAAGGTCGTGCCTCAGTTCTCAAAATTCACATCAAACTTCTCCTTTTGCCAGATACTGTTTCCTGTTGGCCAGTTTAGGCACCTTTTTGCTTAGTGTTGGGCTTTTGGGAGGATCTCTGTAACTATTCACATTGTGAAGTGGCAGTCCAGATGTGTGACTAAGAATCTGGATCTTGATGGGCATCTCAGCCCAACAACATTACCTTCTATGTCCTTTGTGGGTCTAGTGCCAAATTGCTTGCTTAAATTGCAGTAGAAGCTTTGGGGTCACATTGGGAACTGACTTCAGTTCTCCAAAGCCCAAAAGAAGCGATTTACAGGGGATCCCATCTTTTCCTCCCCTTTCTAGGAAGAACAGAATAGACTAGATTTCCTTACACGATTGAAAACAATAGCAAGAAAAAAACTACCTAGAAATTTAGACAAAATGGTTTAAAATAAACCTACAAACATACAGCATTTTATAAGGGTCAAAGAACAAATATTGCAGTTCAGCAAAGACCTCATAATTTTAGTAAACAAATCTGAAAACAGAGCAGTTTCTCCACCCTCCCAGACTGGTTCAGGGTTTAGATTGCCAGCCTCTCAGTTGGCCTAGGTTAAGATTCATGATTATGCAATGAAGGATGCTTGTCAGACTGAATGGAAGGCGACATTTGGGTACCTTATTTTATAACGCTTCATAAACTTTGTCTAAACAGTATAAAGAGCAGACAAAGGAAACTGAATTTTGCAATAAAAGCTATTTTTATGAAAGTAAAAGTCACATGACCTCTTACCCAGCTTTTAAGAGAGCAATAGAACTTGCTTTGCCTGCCAGCCCTGAAAAAAGACTGAATTTAATGTCAAAGACAGAGGTCTTGTTAGGCAACAGTGCTGCATTCCAAATCTTACATGTTTATAGCTTCCCCCCCTTGCCTTAGCTCCACCCTCTTGATGAGGGAAAAAAAATGCAGTTAGGCTTAACCCTTCATAGCCTTTGACTTTTACAGCAGCTGAGACCACTCTGATTTTTAACTAGGTAAATTTTTCAAAGCAAAGTATATTGATGGCTGGCTTGTGTACATGGGACATGTTCATAAACACTCAGCTTACATGCACTGTAGGAGAGAAATCAAGGTCTCTGTGGCTCCTAAATATCCTAATGTCAAGCCATTCACGTCAAGCTACATTGAGATTTGTCACTGATGTATCCCTCAGTGTAAAATCAATACTGTAGGTAAGCCCTTGCTTGTTGCTTGCTAATTTCAACACATACACATTTCTCCAAAATCACCCTAACAATATTTTTGGTAAATATATCCTGCTGGAAAACCACAGTCAGTTTCCTTCTGAAATGAAGCTTTCCTTTTTCCTCACTGAAACCTTTTGTAAACTCCCCAAATGCAGTACCACTCCCTGTAAAGCCCTCAGTACTGACTGAATTTTGTATTTGGTAACCCAAAAATTGAAACCTTATAAAATCGTGTCCAACAAGAAGGAGAGCTAAGGAGTATCAAGGCGAATAAGTAACAGAATGAACACCCAAGGAGTATACCTTGATGATATGCTTATAACTCGTCTCTAATTCAGTAGTCCAATATAAAATATGCAAAAAGAATCCTTTTAAATATAGTAATAGTATTGTGTATAGCCCTTTTCAGAGAAGAAAAAATGGTAAAAAGACAGTGGTGATATTTCTGCCCACTGTTTTTAATGAGAGTGGCTACTTGGCTTTGGTATATATAGCCAAGTATATTTTGGTATATAGAGCTGTGAGTGAGACAGGAACGCTATGGTACAGAGCAGCGCAGGATGCAAAGATCCCCAAGGGTCAGTGGGAGGAGAAGGGATAAAGTAACCCAAGGTTGGGTACGATGTACCAAAGGTGGGAGGGAGTGAGGGAAGGTGCACAGGAACTGGGATCCTGGAGACAGCTGTAATGACCGGGGCTAAACTGGGGCGTACAAAATACTGGTGGGGAAGGTAATAGTCTTAGATGCTTGATAAAGAGTATAGGTGGAGAATACGGTGTACAGACCTAAGAGGGATATTAAGCAAATTTACAATAGAAGGGACAGGTGTGCTTTTTCAGCCACTCAGCCGTCACCTCCACAGCTGGAATTCATCCCTGAATCCTAACATTAGCTACCTGTTGGGTAGATGTATACATGTAACATGTACTTTAGGTATATATGCAATCATATATTCAGTAGAGTTCAAGTATTGAGTTTAGGATGTTTTTGAGCTTACCTTATGGTAGACATCTTGTCAGCTGAATAAATCTGTTGACTTGAAGGACAGTACTGACTTGGGACTCAATTCAGAAGCCTGAACATGGCCACCTAGCTCTGTCTGAGATGAAGCAGAGCCTTTATGGAGCTGCCAGATATATCATTACTTAGAGTAGACTCAGCCTCTGGCTGCCATTCCATAAAATCAGAAATGGGGTATCTGGGGTAATCTGAAAGGTACCTTGGGCATCTGAAATGTCTCTCTATGCAATTAAATTGAGATCTTGATCTCCCCTGGTGATAATGGAGGCTTAGCTAACCTGTAAATGACTACAAGTAGACACCTAAAATTAAGTCTCTGAAGCTGAAACACCCCCCCAGGTCTCAGCTCTCACCTCTAGGTCTAGTGCCATTTGAAATGCCCACCTGACCTCCAGCCACCAGACTAGAAGAGCATAGGTGTCCTCTAGGTCTTGTGTCATATCCGACAGCCCCATGAAGGTCTTCCAGCCACTTGAAGGATCTTAAATGGTAGCAGACACCAAGTTCAAGCAACTGAATCAAGCCAAACCTTCAGCATCTAGAACTTCAGTCACTCCCACAAATACCCTGATCACTGTCCACAGAAAACCAGCACATCCTGTAGCCTGGTACTGCTGTGTTCATGCACATAGAAGGGAGAGGAACTGTTACACTTTAAAGGAAATTGTTTTCAACACAAGAGATGTAAGTATCAAAAATCAATGAAGACAAAAGCATGTCTATAGGAAAAATTTAGTTCTTAAGATATATGTAAAAACTGTGCTAACTAACAGAACACCTTGCAGTATGGTTACACAATTGTCTACAAATAATAACGAAAAAAACCCAATTAGTCAGAATCAGTAAAAAGCATTTAAAATAGTATGGCTGAAGAATTTTCATGCTTAAATCCAAGATTGCTTCAGTATTTCATATCAGCCAGGCAGTCACTGGATAAAAGTAATAAACAGTCTTTGGCACTTGGACAGGCTCCCTCCCTCCTAAAGGCCCTAACCAAGAAGTTATAGAGACAAATTCATGTTTATGTTCTCCAACTACTATAGTAAAATGTTATTTTCTACACAGGGAAACAGTTTCTGAGATGCAATTACTCAGGTGCCTACGTAAGCTGTGTGGTTTTGGCTCGCCATCCTGGAAGAAGGGGGGTATGGTGCTGAACTCCGAAAGCATAAGGTGAATTTGAAACAGGGCATCTCAGTTGCTACTTATATATATGAACAACTCATCTGTTGCCTGAAAAGAGGGACAGCAGCTCAGTAATCCTTCTCGCTTCTGCTGGGCTTAAAAGAAACAGCAACCTATATCTGATTTAGAGAAAGGGTGTTTAGACACCAGCCTTCAAAGAAGAGCTTTAAGGCAGTGAATCTCCAGGGGAGTACATAAATCGTGATAGAGAGATGAGACTTAAGTGCACAAATCCTCTTTGTTTCCCTCTTAGATAGGCCTGGATGGTGTCACACACACTGTGTTGAGTTTCCTGGGCCTCACTCTAATTGTTACTGTGCATCTCCAGCATCTCGTTTCTTTTCTGAGGACCAAAGAAAATTTAGGCATGGTAATGCTGGTTGCTTTGATGCCTAAACTCACTTTTGGTATTTAGCCTCACATAACGTCTTTACTACTTATCTCTAAATACTTTTTATGATGCAAATTGTAAATTAGCTATTTTGGCATTGCTTTTTTAATTAAGCCTCATAATAGGTTGTAGCACATGTATCAAGCAATGTAGCAGACATCTTTTGGAAGCAGAGGTTATTAATGGAACAGTCACTCAGACATACTGAGTTCATTAAACTAAAACAGGCAATATGGATGTATCTAGCATAACCATAACCATCTTTCTACCATGTACTGTGTGCCAGGCAGCAGCAAGAGGGGGCTGCTCTGTAAGATGGGGTGAGCTGGGAGCTGAGGGTGACAGGGAGGCCGGTAAGGCACTGCCCTCCCCAACACGGCCCTGTCCTGCAGTACCCCAACCAGAACAGCAAAGCAGGTCTGGTGACAGTGACCACATTCCACCACAAGTCCAGATCATCAGACCAGTCCGTAGTGATGAGACAGGCTGAGTCTGAGGAGAGGCTCAGGATCGGTGCGGTTCAGGGCCAGGCACAGGCATGCTGTCCACACAGCTCCAGAAAGAAGCAGGGGCAACAGCTGGGGGTGAAACACAGCTCGCCAGCCAAGAGGATGAAGCTCCCATTGAGGCCCCTCACAGCTCTGTCCCACATAGCTCTTCTCGCAGCCATCTGACCCCAGGTTATGGCAGAGCTGGCCTTGGGTGCAGGCAGCCACATCGCTGGGGAAAAGTGGCTGCTGAGTCTCTGCAGGGCCCTGACACTGTGACCCAGAAATCAGCTTGCTAGGACAGCGATAGGTTAACTCAGGGGACGTGAAACCAGCCCAAGTAGTTGAGGCACTTTAGATGTAAAAGCTGTGAGCTTCCTCATGCTGAAAGGGGCTAAAATCCAGATTTCCCTCTTCCTGGGTGAGGGCTCCAGGTGCATGGTATGAAGATGGCCACCATGAGCCCTTTGGTTGTGTTTTTAAAGAAAACCTCTGGCAGTTCTCTGCAAGCAGAGGTGCTGTTGCCTGCCTTCGCCTGAGGATCCACAGCGCGGCTCCAGAGTGGACAGGGACTTCTGCCTTGGGGGTAGCAAAAAAGGGGAACTCAGATATACCACAGTCTTTCCTATTTGCATTATTTAAAGGGTGGCTACAAAGAGGATTGAGACTCCCTTTTTACAAGGAATCACATGGAAAAGATGAGGAGTAACGGGTACAAGTTATTCCTGGGGAGATCCTGACTGGACACTAGAAGAAAAATTTTCATAATGAGAACAATAAGCCACTGGAATAATCTCCCCAGGGAAGTGGAGGATTCCCCAACATTGGACACTTTTAAGATTCAGCTGGACAGGGTGCTGGGCCATCTTGTCCAGACCATGCATTTGCCAAGAAAGGTTGGACCAGATGATCCTTGAGGTCCTTTCCCACCTGGTACTCTGTGAATAAGTTGTAGGTATTTTAATTAGCTTCCATGATATTCAGCTTCTGTATCTCTCACGGACTTGAACCTGTAGTCTTTTATCAGTTGAAGTACCTAGAACTGGGTGCTGATACGCTGTAAACCTTTTGCAGGAGCTGGGCTTGACCATAGTGCACAGTGGTTTCTATTCAGGTGGGGGGCTCTAGTTCTCATTACAGGCAAGATGTAGGATCTGGACCATCAGACTTTTCCTACAGTACTTTAACACTGGAAAGACTCATCTATTTCACAGATGTATAATTACCCCTTTCCTCCTCTGTTCGGTTAATTCATGTGGCTGAACTATCCCTCAGCGATGCTGAAGACTTCTGCAGGAGGGAGGGAGGAGCTGCTCTTCAGGTTCTTCGCTACCTCCCCGACTGGAACGGGCTGCTGCTCCGTCACCAGCTGACCTTTGCCTTAAAGACTGATGCACTTCACAAAGGTGCAACAGGGCTGGTCCCCTGTAATTTGATTTTTGTTTGCCATGGAAAGGCTGGTTTGTTTGCTTTGCACTTAAGGTCCATGGTTTATTCAGGACTGTAAAACTCTTCAAAATCACATACAAGTAAATATGTGAAAAACAAACAAGGCTGAAAATTAGTCTGGGCAAAAGTGAGGGATGACTATTACTTAATAATGTATACTTACAAGATTTTATTCTGCAGCAGCAAAATATATTTTCGGCCCTCCAAATATTTTCTGTGAGACCATAAAATCCATAACTTTCTAAAAAACAAGTTAACTGTTTAAAAGAGTACTGTGCCTGACTTTCTACTTCTGGCTGTTGTGAATGACATCAGAGTATACTGAGGTCAGTGTTTAAACTGAAAGTCTCAGTTTAACTGTTATTATTGTAAACTGCTTAAAACTGGAAATGTTGAATTATAAAACTATGATAGGTAGATGGCACAACATTAAAGAAATGAATTCCATCGTTTAGAGCTTCCTGTCCTGATCCTCCTGAGCCAGTCCTGAAGTCTTTACTCATTTCCTTACTCCTGATTCATCAAAGCATTTAAAGGCTCTAGATTTCAGTGGGATTTAAGCATATGCTTGTTGATTCAACACTTTAATGAGAGAAAATCCTCACTGAAGTCAGTAGGAATTTTTGCCCCAAAAGACCTAAAGTTTCACTCTTTTTTTTTTTTAATCCTGTATTTGAGTCTGCACGACTTGAAATTGAGAATTTATGTGTTTGTTAGTTGTTGCTACGCGTCACTCCCTGCCCAAACCAGTTCTTTCACTTTGGCTATTCAATCTCTGGCTAGTAATATTACTGGCAAGAGGAATTTAACAGATGGAGTAGTGCTGGAGTAGGTGGAGACGTGTTAAGAATAAGGTTATAATAATTTGTTTCAGGTGCCTCCTCTTTAGATTGTATTTAAATACTATTAAGAAAGGCACACTTTTTCTTTATCCCCTATTGAACTGTCTCTACCATCTAAACATCTTGAAGTATAACGTAGCTTTATTTTCAATCGTTGTTTAGGTGTAAGTAAATTTTTGGGACAAAAAAAAAAGCAACCATGTGGGAAAACACTTGGAGAAAACAGAATGGAGAAATTACAAGGGAATGGCTCCTTAAATGTCACATAGCTGCTACACAATAACTTGATCGGCTGAACTGCAGCTCGCTGGTGTAAGCGCTCTTTTAAAAAATGTAGTGAGTGAGCAGTGAATTAAAGCTAGGCCTGTTCCTTAAAAATAAAGTTAGTTAATAAGTTTCCATTGGGTCCTCTCTTCAGTTTCTTCTGGATGACTTTGGCACAAGCCTGTTTGGGTAACGTGTCTCACAAATTAAATCTGTAGGATGTCTTTTAGAGGTTGACAAGACACGGGAGTGCTCCTCAGCTCCCCGCATCCGGGCATGCTGCACCTTTCTCCTCTGCTTTCTAATCAAATAGCAGTTGATTCAGCTGATTCTTTTTTTTTTTTATATTAGAAACAAACAAAACCACTGCTAAACTTCTTAGAAATGGTTCTGCTGTTTGGCCCGAGCTGCAGATTAATGGGGAAATAACATTTTTGGAAATCTGCAGCAAAGCGAGAGCTGGTTTTGGAAGGGGGGTGGATCGCTAGGGTAGTGTGAGACGGTGCAGTGACCTCAAACTCTCGCTGCTTTCCCTGCAAAGGGCATGAAATTCCCCAAGTTTTGCAAGGTGTCTCTTGCTTTACTGTTTTTTTAACAATAACTTCCTTAACCAGCGATGTACTTTCCTTAAATTTTCCACTGGGAAGAGCTCAAAACCACAGCCCTGCTGCTCTCAAACGGCTCAACACCATGGGAAGCAAGAAGCAGCCCTGATTCATTAGAGCTTCATAATTCATAACTTTGGGCTTTTCATAATTCGGTTTCGACGTTACGTTATTGGGGGTAGCGTTGATTAAGCCAGCAATGGCAGTCCCTGCCTTCGCGCGCGGGCTGCTAGGCCCTCCTTTGGCAAGCCAGAAAGCGTTTTCCCGGTGCACAGACAGGAGCAGAGGGGAGGGGGGCGGAGAGTGATGTTCAATTAGGGGATTTTGTGCGTAAAAATCAAAGAAATCCTGTCAGAAAGGGGACAGCCGTGCCCCGCGGCCCCCGCGGGGAAAGGGTGAGCGGCGGAACGCTTGTGAGCGGGGCCTGGCCCGCCGGCGGGAGCGCGCTGGTGGCGCACCCGTTTCCACGG
>NW_009649314.1:983197-1000125 GCF_000708025.1 Charadrius vociferus | reverse complement strand
GGCGGGGCGCGCCGCCCGCCCCCGCCCCCGCCCCCGCAGGGCTCCCGCTCTCCAGTGGCGGCGGGTCCCGGCCTCTCTCTTCCCCCCCTCCCCCTTAATAGGAAGTCTCCTTAGTATTTTTCAGGCACGTAAAAGGCTTGTTCTGAGAAGCAGCCTCCTTGTCTTCCGAGATCTTTTTCAGCTGCGCAGCGTCGCTCTGATGCTGCTTGAGCAGCAGTTGTGCTCTTCCCCGCCAAAGCGGGGTGGGAGGCGGGTATAAGTGAGAGTGAGAAAGAGGGGGGAAAAAAAAAAAAAGTATAATTATTGGTCAGGATAGGACTTTATGTAGTGTCCCGAGGGAAATTTGCAGAGTGAATAAGTACCTGGTGTGTCTGCAGAATATTTCATCTCATTTTTCTATTTCAGGTCCATGCAAGGCAGGATCACAGCACAGGCGTTCAGTTTTGACCAGCAGTTTAAGCCCTATCAAAAGGATGAATTTGTCATGGTATTTCTAAGTCCTTTACATTTTAAGTTGACTTTCCAGGAAATTATAGCTATTGGAAAACTGCATAATGGCAAACGCTGTAGCAGCGTTACCGTGCTATTTGCCTGCTCGCTGTTTGTTTGAAAGTAGGTGATTTAGGTGTGGTGCTCAAGTCTTATTTTGTGGGTTAACTGTATTGTCCAGTAAAAATATTTTAGTCTGTACTAATGTTACTCTGTTTTAAGAGGGAACAATTTAGCCATTCGACGTTCCCAAGAATGGGAATCTGAACTGGATGCTGATCTTGGCCACCACATTTAATGTTGGGACGTCCACCCAGGGGGAGACTTTAAACAGTGTACATGCAGTTGGTACGCTTGTTCACAGCTATTCCCACTTTGTCACAGTAAATACACCATGCAATTAGATGTGTCTGTGCACCGTATATCTGAAAATACAAGATTTTAAAATGTACCGGTTACCATTTCTTTATAATGGAATTTGGGGCACTCAGCTTTTTGAGACTCAAGTCTTTTGCTGATTTTGTGTCCTCTGCTTTTGTTGTCTGCAAAGTCAAATCTGTTCATCTGTTTGCAGACAGAAAAAAATAATAATCTGTGATTTTAAAAGCAGTGTGGATTTTACATCTGTTGTTTTAAAAACAACTCTTTGATTTGTTTTATGTCTACTTTATATTGTTATCCTGGATAAAGAGTTCAGCTGCTTTGTATTTTAAAGCAATTCACACAGAAATACAGCAATATTTCATCTCCCACTGATAAACATTTCAAGTGATTGAAGATTACAAAATATGCATTTACCTTGTCAATGCTTGTCTCTTTTGAATTAAAAATGTAAAAATATCACTATGAAATGATGAACTCTGAGTAGCTGTGAATTATTTGAGAACAAAGGGACCATTACATTATGTAGTCTGATCTCTCTGTATCCCAGAGAGATGGTAAAGAGATTTGGTGATGCAGAGAGTGAAAAATCCATCATTTTCTTAGCAGCTTCTTCAATGATTATTCACTCTGTTTGTATGCATATATGCAAGTGCGGGTTTTCTTAATTAGCTTATCTTTCATTTAAACTTGTCAGCTACCAGCATTACTATGCATGTCTCCTTTTTTTAATTGATAAATTAATAGGATTGAATACTTCAAATCTTACTGTGGAACATCATCTCCATCCCTTCAATAACTTATGTATTTCTTCTGTATCTGTTTAATTGTTTTTTTGTGTCTCTACACTCTCCAGGCTTCAAAGTTATTTACAAAATGTACATTTTAAAATCATACTTAGCATTGAATTTTTTACTTCAACAACATTGTATGCAGAGATTTAATTGTTTCATCTCTTCTTCCCTTTTCTGTCCCTGCAAGGTTTTCATATGATCTTTTTGTGTGTTCTTGGACTCAAAGTGCTTTGCTGTAAAACCTTAATACTGCATATACAAATATATACATGAAGATATCTTGACTATATATAAGACACTGGCTACACAAAGTTACAAAAAGATGTATTTGTTGTGTGATTTCAGTATCCAAACTGAAAAACCATACAGAATCTACTTACTAATTGGATCCCTAAAATTTGTCTTGAAAGTATCCAACACACTATAAATTATTATTTTATGTTTCATTTCATTAACTTGTATTCTCTTATTTTAATATTATAGGCATTTTTTAATGATCAAAATGTGAACTCCAGTTTAAAGTTGCTCTCAGCTTCAGGACAATGGACTACATTGGGTAAATTTAGAATAAATTAATCTTACGTAAAAAGTCTCTGTTGTAGCTATTTTCCCCTAATTTACCATTTTGTAATAATGACAGATCATATATGTGTATCTTCACCTAGCTGAAGTATCTTAAAGAATGACTTCTTTTACTGAATAATAAGAAAAGATTCTTACCTAGTTTGTTACTAAATTGTCACATTTTACACTTTTTTTCCTTGACCCCTGCATTGATCCATAAACCAAGCTACTAGAAGTGTGTTTAAATGGTCTGTGACATCCAGTTGACCTGATGATGTATCCAGACATAATCAAATGTGTCAATTGCGGAATTACAGTACTACCTTATCCGGATAATATTTGGAGAAAGACCCTCACCTATAGATGCAACCACCTTACTTAGGACAGATCTGAGATTATTGCTCTGTTACAAATTCAAGTTGAGAGAGCAGAAGATCAGATAGAGCACAGCCCCAAGCTCGTGTAGATTTGCAATCTGCACAACAAAAGTGATCTAGGCACAGAAAGAGTGCCAGTTCATAGATTGCTCTAGTTGTAGTCATGGTGTAAGATTGACTTCTAGTTTGTCGCTATACCATTAACCGCTTATAACACTCGATTATGTCTATAGATGAAGATGAGACACTAAAGGAGAAAGACCAAGAGCAAATAGCACATGATTTTATGGCACCACTTTTAAATTGTATTTTTGATTATGTACATGACACACAAAATTTCAAGGCAAGTGCATGTGATAATGTAATGAGATTTTATGCATAATGTGAACTCTGATATCGCCAAAATTATTTTCCTTAAAAGGAATATTTTAAAAGGGTGTAGTGGGAAGTCCTCAGTTCTTTTGGTTTGTCTGCAGATACTTTACTGTGTGTAAATATTTAATGGGGCTTTGGGAATTTTCTAACTTTTCCATTTCGACTCTCTGGAATTGGCATAGGTTTTCCCCACTATATACAATGACATTAGACATTGCCACCTTTTTGTCAGCAAAATCCATTTTCCAAACACTGTATCTGGCTGTTAAAACAATTGAAATATATAAGATGCAAAAAAAATATCTCAAGTTGCCCTTCAGGTACCTCTTTTTCAATCCGGCAAGCAAAAAGAAAATAAATATATTTTAAACCGTGGGTAAACCTTTTCCTGCTTTAGGCAAGAATTTTTTTTTAGGCTATCTGTCTAGCCTGTGACTTGCCAGTCCCTGTAGTGAAGGTCAGTAGGTTACATACCTTGTGTTTAAGAGCAGAAGGTCACTTGCCAAGTATCCCAGCTTAACTCCTGATTCTGCTCAATCTTCCTCAGCATAGAAGTAATGCATTTTGTTCTGAGGACTGGAAGGGTTCCCTTTCTAAATCCTGAACAGCTGGTATACCCCATTTGCTCTTAAAATTTCATCTTCCCATTCTTTGCCTATTTTTGGTGAGGAATGTTGGCACATTTTTCTATCCTTAGTCTTCATGTGCATTTTTTGAAAATATAGTAAGAATTAGCTTTGAGTGGGAGGAGGTAAAAAATCATCTTCTAGTATTTTCTTCTTCAGACATGCCAGTATATTAATCCAGATATATCATTTTCTTATCACTATGGAGTAATTCTTTTAAAAACAAGTTCCTGTTCTTGAAAGAAAATACTGGAAATTGGCTTATTTTGCTTTTTAGAAAAAAGGAAGAAAAATACATAATCTAGGTTGATTCAAATACTGTATTTATTCTCTTGCAAACAAAAAATTTAGAGTTTTTTTGCAGGGGGGAGATATTTTGGATGCATAACATAAGTGGGGTTCAGATAGGTTTTTAAAAACCTCCCTTCTCCCTGCTTTAAGCTTGAGCAGGAAGTATTTACATACCCATAGAAAAATGTCAGCATTATATAAAACATCAATATAATACTACTTTACGAGAGTGTTTGTTTTCGTAATTGTTTTGTCTTTTCCCAGGCTGTGCCCCCTTTTACCTTCTTATTAAGAATTTATTTTTCTTTTAAATTCAGTGGGTGTGGTTTCACTTTCATATTTATCTCTACCTTTTCTCTGTTACTTGTCTATCTCCTTTTCCTAAAATCTGTTTCTAAAAGTTCTTTATTACTTTTTTTTCCTGTGTCTAATCTCATTTTTTTTTCTTCTTTTCACTGCTTTTCATCCTCACCTTAATATTGTCAGACCGTAACATCCTCAGTCTCCAACTGTTAGATCAAAAGGTGGCATAAAACATGGGGTCCCCAAGGAATACAACATATACCTCTCTCCCCAGCTCCCCGATGTGTTGCGATTCCTGGTAGAATCCCACATTAGTACATTGTCTCAAGGACTTCAGCTTTAACATTACTTGAAATACAGCATTTTAGGTAAACAACACACAAGGATATTCTCTAGGCTTCTTCATCTGATCAGACATATAATTAATTACCTATTCTCCATGCTTTTTTGGCTGTTGTAGTAGGGATACTTGTTTCCCCTCTTTCTGGCTGCATGGCAAAGTACCTGATAGTTCTGTCATGTGTTTTAAGCACCCCCTTCATCTGTGACTCTCATATTTCTAAAATAGAAGCAGCAAAAGGAATTAATTTTATGCATACCAAGTTATGTCTTGAGTCTTGTATTTTTAAATAGCTGCAATGAAAACTAAATAGTCGTTTTTCCTTGGACACATTAGTGGCCTTGCACCTGTCAGCAGTCTTGGGGACCCAGGACTGTATCTGCTTAAGCTCAATTAACACTTCAAACGTTATCTTCAAAGGGATAGGGTTACTGTCTTTTTGGGTAAATAAAAGTTAAGTATTTGCCTAAGAAAGATTCTTGAATTGCTGTGTGTACTTGAAGCTCTAACGATTGCTGTCTTTGGAATGGGGTTTCAAAATCTGGAAGCAATTTTTCATATTACCGTTATAGGTTATCATTTGAAAGAAAAAAAAAAAAAAGTCATTTGAACCTATTAATCATCAACCTGCACCTTTTACTTTTGAAATACCATCTTTTTAGTACGGAGCACTGAACTTGCATTATGTATGTTCTGTATAAACTGTTTTGTAAATAGTGAGTTGCAGGATGTTTCCTTGAGGTAAAAATTTTTCTTAAACTTTGGAGGAATTCCAAATATACCTAATCTGGGGTTTATCTGCCCCACACTAGATATGCAACATGTTAATTTAAAAGTGTATTGGCAGCACTTTATAGATATTCCAGAGCTAGCTGTTGTAAGAAGCTTAATCTACTTCAGTACTTCTCAGCTCTTTGTTTTCCATTTGCAGAGTTGTCAAGGCATTTCTTCTTCCTATTTTATTGCTCACTTTTACAGTGTTATTAAAACTGGTCACTCTTTTCCAGGAAATTCTGAATCTCCAATTTCAAGTCTCACCTCTCAAATGGAGAATAGGAGCTTCCAGTATATTTAAACTTTTCCATTTATAGTTTGGTTTTCTGAACTACTGAATAGATTATAAAGCTCTTGATTTTTTTTTTTTCCTGATGAGATTTTTCATAAAATCTCGTTTCAGAGCAGAACTGTGTCTCCTTTCCTCCCCCTCCCCCAATAAAATCCTAACAATTTGCAGGCCTATAAATAGCTCAATTTCTTATACTTTGAGCTCAATAACTGGGAAAATGTAAGATGTCTCTTTTTCTTCTCAAGTCATTTAACATCTGATTTTTATAAGTCTTGGCTCAGTTTTTGATGCATAGGTCTTTACAAAATAATTTCTATGTTAGAGGCTGATTTAGTTCTTATTAAATCTCTTATAAAATAAAAATTCTATCCCTTCTAAAGGAAGCTGGAGAATTAGAGGAGTCTGGAGGTGAGGAGGTGGGAGGAAGCATAAATAAATAAATAAAAATCAGTGTTTGGAGGTTTTTTTTTAAGTTGCAAGGCTGCAAGTCATGTTTTTTCTGACTTGTGATTTTGCTTACATAATTTGATTTATTTTTTTTTATAGTCACTATGTGGACAGGTAGGAGAATGTCCTAAACCTTTTTTCTTTAATAAAGAAATGATTAATAAAGGTATGGTTTTCATAACCATATCTGTAGATATGAAGCCAAGCTTTTCTCCGTAGCTGATTTTCATTACATCACCTTGGCCCAATAAAATAATTATAAAATTTCATGCGAGTATTTCTAGCTGAAGTAGACACATTTTCAAGCCATCAGCTTTTCTTTAATTTTTTTCTTAGAGTTGATCAGGTGGGTGGTACAGTTTACTCAGGTTTAGATACCAAAATGCCAGTCCTGCTTAACCTCCATGTAATTATATGTGGGAGAAATCCCAAGACCTTTTTGGAAATGTGGAGGCAAGAGAAATTTTAGGTTATACTGTGCTTGCAAAGATTAGGGTCAGAATGAAATGATAGGTGCTCTTGGAAGCATCATGGTTCATACATCCCTTCTTGGCACATTTCTGTTCCTGGAATACTGTAATCTAGTGAAATTTGTACATTTCCTAAGTACTAGTCTTTAGTGATCCTTTAGGTCAGTTTGTCAGGACACCACATAATTTTATCTTTAACTGTACAGTCAAAAGCTTTTTGATATTGGGATGTTGTTGACCAGTTTCCCATCAAGGCAGCCTACAGAGGAGAAAAGAAGAGAGTAAAGTCACAGAAAGCTGGAATGCTGTGGATATTATCTCTGCTGAGACACATTACCCTTGTGTTGCATGCTCACTCCTGCTCAGGCTCACTCGTGCTCCCCTCCCCTCTCCTGTTCCAGAAGCACTTTGAAGGGTGTTCAGGGTGACCTGGAGATGAGCAGAGAATGTGTTCTGATGAGCAGAGAATATGTTCCATCATTTGGTCTGAACACTTTGACCGTAGAGAGCTGATGGAACTGAACTGGCTCCAAAACATGGCATTTAATGCTATTTGAGGTGCCATAAATTATCCAACACCACACGTAAAAATTTGTAGATGTAGCACTGTATATAGGAAAGGTATGTGCCCTTATGGACTGATACCTCATTAAGTAAAATACTGTAGGGCATCTCAAATGGCACTAGATGTTTAGGAGCAACAAGGATCAAGCCTTGGATGACTTCCTGGCACAGAAAACAGAAAAACTACATAAAAATGTACTCTGCACTTAATGATTACATTTAATACTCCTGATTCATACAGGAAGTACTAACAGTATCTTTTTCATCTCCTGAAATAGCTGGTTATTAAAGCTTACAGTAGCTACAAAATAAATTTTCAAAAAGTTCTTGTTATAATACTTAAACCAAAAATTCATCAGGGCTGTTAATTTTGTCTTTTACTTTGTGGGATGCTGGTGGCACCTGTTGACTTTTGTACTTCATCATGCCAAATTTGGTATTTGACCTCAGACTCTTCAAGGCTTAAGGTGTGGAATGTGATTTTCTAAGGGTGTGATTTAAGGCGATGTTGAGTTTCACATGGTGTTTCATCTATTACTTGTTTTGGCTCATAGTATTACCAACAGGGGGAGCACACACGTGAGTCTTAACAGCGGGTAGCATCAGATGAATTTAATGTTTTCTTTACGTTTGTTTCTTTCTTAGTTTTCTTTGGTTTTTGAGGGACTGTGTGATTGAGTCATACTTATGTGACCTGTATTTTTTTAAAGAATATGCCACACACAAGCATTTAGAGAAGCTGATTATTTCCACTCTGTATCAAATTACAAATTATTACATGGAAATTCTCCTATTTTATTTATTGCAAGAGATTTGGAGTGAAGTCTTCCTATGTATTCCAGGTTCCAAAGTGACAAAAATTGAAGCTACAGTGGTGCCCTGTACACAAATCTCCATGTCATTTTTTGATCGGCTATACACTGAAGGAGTTGTTAGAGAAACTGGAGATATTGTGAAATGTTATGATGACTATTACGATGATATTCTCATCTCTGATGAATTAAGGAAGGTCAGTATAGCAATGAATATTTTCTTATAATTTTTCATACTCTAGTAGGTACCATGTGTACATAAGGACACATTTTTCAGTATTTTTTTTTCTGACAATACGTACTTTCCATGGTAAAAACGGGCATCGATGGCCATGTGATGGAATCAGTTGAGGTGCTGCAGTGCCTGAATGTGTGAAAGCAATGGCTATTTTACACGTGGGCCCTCCTTCCTTTTAAGATGGGAGAAAAAGGTACAATCTTCTTCTACCCACCCTTGTCTCAAGTAGTCAGTGCTTGCTTGGGGGGAAATGCAGCCTAGGAGGGGAAAACAAATGGTGCCAATAGAAAGGTCCCATGATACCCAGAGCTGTGTGTTCACCCAGCCTTCCGGGTAGTTGATGAAACTGAGCGTACTCAATAGCTACATCCTGAAGCATTCCTGGCCAGGAATTCTGACCATATCATATGTGAAGGCATTTAAGGAAAGGCTTCTTCATATATTTTCACTGAAAGAAAGGAGAGGAAACTGAGAAAAGGGAAATTACTTTTCAGTGTAACACTGGAAAAGGACTAAATATAACTCCTGAGCAGGCCTGCAAGGTAAAACCTGTTTGTTATACTCCAGTGGAGGTGTTAGAGAGCAGATTATTCTGAAAAGGAATATAACAGTGGCACCTTCTTAATCAACATATGTCTTCACCATAAGTGTTTCTTTTGACTTCATAAACTAACAATTATTTTTTTTTACTTATGTTTGTTTAGCATTAGCAAAGCATAGTGTGGGAGAACTGGATTTTGCTCTTCCGTGTGTATATAATCATCATAAGTACTTAATAATTATAGAGTTGCACTCATTTGCACTTGGCAAATCCTTTGAAGGCAATGTATTTGAACCAGTGACACTGGTTACAGGACGTGGCCTGAAATACTGGTCTGTCTTGTAAAGTTCTGGGAAAAGGAGAGAACTCAAGCTCGTGTTTAAATTTCAGATGTGGTTTGTAGCCTAGCCGTGCAAAATACCATGTATTTCTTTCTAAGTCTGGTACATTTGAAATATTTTCTGAAAATTTGATATACTGGATATAGGAAAGTTAGAGGCAACGTTTAAAATAAGAAATCATTGGAGTTTCAGTTTCTTTCCATTTTCCTTCCCTTGGAAGGGATGTGTGTGTCTGCAAGTTACAAGTTGATGGATTCACATTTGTTTGAAATGAATATGATTCCTACTCATTAGACCTAAGATGGCAGAAAGAATTCAGACTCAAAATCTTCCAGGAAGTCAAAACTTCAGATGAAATTAATCTGCGCCCCAGGACGGTAGACTGTAGGGGGCAGCAAACCGTCTATCTCCTGGAGTCAGACGGTGGCCTTCATCTGCAAAACTCCGTGTTTGTTTCCTACCTGTCACGTCTTCTTTTGATCCAACCAAGAAGGGAGTTGGGATACATATGAGGTGGCCATCAACAACAGTTGCTGCTCTGACCCCTTTTTACTCAGGTTGTGTAATGATGTTATAAAGAGGGCCAGAGCTCATGCCTAGCTTTGACCAGTTTGCCTGGGGTGGCATCTGCACTTTGGCTGATGTGACTCAAACGTCTTGTAGCCATACTGAGTTACAATTCCTGTCCACTCTTACAGTGGGCAGTGTTGGGACTAATGTAGCAAGTCCTCTATGTTCAGAGGACATTGCAGCAAAAGGCAGGTGAGACACATGGAGGCAGCTGGGTAGCATGTCTGGTTTATACAGGCTGCAGGTAAAGGCTCGCTAGAGTCTGCAGTACAGAATGATGTGAGTTTGAATTATGTCCTCTGGGAGATCCTTAGGATTCCTTTACAAATCTGAGATAACTGTGTAAACTTAGAGTAAAAAAGCAAATGTAGGCAAAGTTACCAGAGACAAACTAATTGGCAGTGATTGACATACCAACTATAGCTAGATTATTTTCAGATCATTGATTGTTTCATTAGCATGATGAGCAATTAACCAGTGAATAACTAGACTCTTGAAAAATCTTCCCGTATGTCTTGTGGGCACAAATCTGACAGTGATTCTGCTTTATATTGTATCTATAAATTTTAAACATCATTGCATCATTGGAGGAAGGACTTAGAGAGAAGTAGTTATTTATTTCCATCCCTAGTTTGTACATTTTATATGGGCGTAAACACTGTGTGACATACAGCAAAGCAGTTGCCTTGTTTATAAACTTAATCTCAAATAAGAAATGTTCATCTATTTGACTTCTTTGTTATCTTCTTGTCTCACAAGGTCTTGCTTCTGGAAGATTCAGACCATTATGATTTATTCAGTCAACTGGATCGCGAGGAATTTCTGTTCTGTCTTTTTAAGCATCTTTGCATTGGAGGAACTCTTTGCCAGTTTGAAGATGTAGTTGGCCCATACTTAGAAACTACAAAAGCTTTATATAAAGACTTGGTGAGGTAAGTATTTTCTGGTTTATACAGTTGTATATGTACGTGCTGTGCATAGATACTTTGTGCCGATTTGTGTAAATTTATTGTGCATTACTGCTTCAAAAATGGGGCTGTTATTTAATCAATCTGCAAGCTTATTTGTCTTCAACTATCAAAATAATGTGTAACAATGGTAGTAGTTCAATGGCAAAATATATGCAATTTTAATGGCATCTGTCCCACATAAAAACTTTATTTTACATTACATATGGACATTGATGTTTTATAATTCACTCCCATTTTAAAGATTATTTTTTTTTCTGTAATCATCTGCTGAAAACATGATGTGGCACTGGAACCAGATTGTGTTCCCACTGTCATTGATAAAATATCAACAATTAAGTCTTGGATGTATAGTACTTTCAAGCTACTTAGGCTAAGGATTTAAAAAATTAAATACTTTAGTTGAAATTTTTAGTTCTGTATGTATGTTATTCCAGCTGATTATTAATTTTTTTTTTTAATACAGTTGGATTTTGGCATTCTTAATTCCACAAATAAAATTCTCGCAGCAGAAAGCGAAGGGTGATAGAATCTGGCTGTTAACATGACACAGTGGTCTAAGACACATTTTTGCCAGGTCCGCTGTATGGAGTTGTTTGGAATTATTTTTTTTTCTTGAGATTAGAGGTGATTGATTAGAGATTCAAATTCAGAAAACAAGAGGCAATTTTTGGGCCTGTTTTGATAAACCCATATGCTGACTTCTCTGACTGACAAAATTTCTTATTTCCTGGTTAGTGGGAAATCGAATGGAGTTATCAGTTATGCAAGGACTCATTCCTAGCTAAGCTAATGGAAATAGGAAGATAGTCAATGATATTACTAAAATTTTATATTATATTATACTTTGCCATTCATAATAAGTATTTGTGGGATAGTATAAAGAACAATATCAACCTGAACAATGGAAAACAATTGCAGACCTCTGAAATGATAGTACAAGAGCTCTGATAATGTGGGTACTAAGCAATGCAACTACAATGTACACTACAAAGGCTTGAAAACACATAAAGTAGGAATTGATATTTTTCTTCCTTGTCAGCTCTATTTGGAATGGTGCGATGACCAATTGATATTTCATCTCCTATTTTAACATTATACACAAGCATACTAGGAAAAAGATTGTATAAGATGTATTTGTCATTAAGTCTGTTCTTAAAATGTCTTTGGATAAAGTTAAGAGTAAAATGTGTATGTCTGAACAAATACACTGTGAAAGAATTAAACCCAGTGATTCTGAACCACCTGAGTATTTCTTTACGTTTGTAGCACTTGTGTATAGATTGTATCCAAACAAAATATTTAAAACAAAATATTTGGCTTGTTTCTGGAATTTTTTTTAGTACTTAACCAAAGAAGCTTAGAAATCTTTAATAACTTCTAAGCAGCTTTCAGATTTTCTAGTGGTCAGTACTTTTCAGGGTGCAAGTTGATTTAGTCACTTGCTCTTTCCCAGGGTCATCTAAAATAAATTATTAAAGTAGCAGCAGAACAGTTCATACTTCTAGAGAAACCACTGAAACAGAGAAATTGAGCGTTATCAGTATTCCAAGACTTTTTAGAAATAACAAACTTAGGTTGCTGCATGTATTATTTTGAATACATTACTTACTTAGTCACCTTAATTAATTAATTAATTAGTCACCAGAGCTTTCTTATTAGTGTGATTAGTTTTGATATTTTCATATCATACATAGATGGAAATCAAGTGGGTTCTTCAGAAATAGAGAATATGACAAAAAAAAAATCCTATCAGTGCTTCATCTCTACCCTGCCTTTTCTTTTAAATCGTCGTTTCTTTTAAGTACATTGAAACAAGCTGTTTGTTACTCTAATCCTCAGCCTTAGTTGACTCCGCATTGACTACAGCTGTTTCTGCTCTTGTGTTGCTGAATTGACCTAGGACAAAACACAAATCCAATCAGTTCCTTCACTTTCCTGCTTCCCTTTGCTGTTGAGTTATTTTCTCCTAAACATGTTCAAGCTTTGTTCTAAGCCACTCCTTTTTTTTACCTTCCTATCTCCTGAAGCCTTTCCCCATTCTTTTTCCTTTTCCTGCTGTAAAATTCAAGAGGGATGTCAAGTAGTTCTTGTTACTTAAAAAAAAAAAAGCGTCTGCCAAAATCTTCCTCACAATTTGATCCTGTTTTCAAGGTTTGCTTTCTCTATACCCTCAACCTGTTCCCTATTGGGCCTTCATATATTTCTGTGATTTTTCTCGTTTGCTACTTCTGTCCGCCATACAATACCAGGAGAAAACCTTTCAAGATCCATTCCTCTGTTATTTGGTGTTTGGGTTCTTTTTGGTTGGTTTGTTTTTGTTTTTGTTTTTGTTTTCCAGTTAGCAGCTTGCTTTCTGTCCTCCAAAGTTTTGAAGTACATCTACATAGTTCATGTGACAATACTGATCTGCAATATTTATTTACCACGTGTGTCTTCATTTCTGTGCCTACAAATGTCTACTGGTTTCTCGCTGCCATCGGAGCTGGTGTTAACACTGACTAACAGTTGAAAAAGAAACTCACAATTTAACTAAATCTTTTATCCTGCTCCTTTAATATTAAGTTCTCTATTGGTCCCATGAGAAAAGCTTTTGATCTTGACATTTCAGACTTTCCCTCCCCCTTCACAATCACGGTTGTCTCCTGCTTTGTCTCATTTCCCCCTGCCCCCAGTTTATCCAAAATGATGTTGCCATTTTGTTACCACCTTCTTAAGAGAGAAAAAGCCAGTGAAAGGTTAAGCAATGCAGCTCTGAAGAGGGACGCTTATGCCAGTCTTGACTTGATTTCTAATTTTTAGCCCGTGCTGTGCGCTGTTACTTCATTTTTGCACAAATTACACCAGAAAATAAAGCAAGGAAAATTACTTTCTTACGGCCTCTTATTTGCAGTAAACAATTGCTAATGAGAGTAGTGGTCTCTTAAATTCTGTTTACCAAATAGTTCACCTTCAAATTCCTGTTGAAAACCAACTGTTCTTTAAATTCTTCTTTTCTTGAATGCTATCCTCTGTCTGGTTTCTTTTCATCTTGGGTTGCAGTCGCATTGGATACTTTCTACTTTTTGTAAAGTGATATTAAAAACTTTACAGAATTTTTTAATACCAGAAAACTGTACTCTTCTTAAGCTTTAATTTTTATGTCTTGAGGGCTCAGAAGGCTTGGTGAAAAACAAATGGATAGTACAATAATTATTAGCTGATGTACATTGAAAAATTGGCCCCTGTAGCTGAATTTAGTCTAATCATGATATGCTTACAGAGGTACAGACCACCACTGTTTGGTCCTGTAACAGTTTTTGCTATGGAAAAGAGCTTTGGCATGAAGAGTTCCACAAAAGTGTCTCTAGTGCCAGGAGTGGCAGACCTGTTATGAGCTTTTCCCCACTTTTTCTTACAGCCTTTCTTCTGGCCTTTCTTGAGTTCTAACTCCAGGGCACTAGCGTTCAAAATAGTGCCAAATGGTTTGAGATTTCATTTTATTAAAGCATTTTCATGTATATTGCTTTATTAGGAGAGAATGCAATAATCTTTTGAAATTACCCGCTCTATATATTTTACAAGCACAGCTTGGGACTTCCAAATACAACTATTAAATGGCAGGCATTTTCTCCTTTGTAAAAAGAGTAATAATTACTTCCTAATTAATTGATGTACAACTTGTTGTTGGTTACTAATCCAGCAGTAATAATTCTGTGACCAGTTGAATCCATCCAAAATTTTAGCATTGTGTCATATCCTGTGTAACGTAAATATTTTCAAAATCCTTGTTGTAGTATTTTTGGTTTAGTTAAAGAATACATTTACATGACAAAAACTTGTTAATTCAAATCTCATCTATGAAACTTTGTTGATAAATCTTGTCTTCTGTACTTAACCCCTGATTTTTGTGACAGTGTCTCTCCATGGTGACAGCTGCGTAGTATCTTGTGGTCATTGTTCTCTTCTTTCTGTGCCATCTCCATGCCCTTTCCCCCATAACAAACGAATTTATGTGAAAGCATCAAGTTGTTCTTTTAACGTTTGGAAAGCCTAATAAAATATTGCCAGTAAGGTTAAGATATAAATAGAACCCAAAGTAAATTGAGAGATGATGAGGAAGTTTGCTCTTCATAAAAAGAGAATAGATGCACATTAAAGTGATGAAGGAATGACCATATTCAATGAATAGTTTAGAAGTTAACAATGTGAAAGAACAAAGGCGGGTATTAAGACTGTTTCTAAGGCAATACTATCCTCTTCAAGAAGACAAGGTAGTTTTTTCTAAAAGCTTTTTAGGAAAAAAAAAACAGAAATAGAGCAAGCAAGCTTGTCAAAGGCAACCTTCTGGTTTCTTTCACGTAAGCAAGGGAAGAATGTCATCCGATTTTGGCAGATATATTATTTTGCCTTTAAATTAACCAAAGTACTAGAAATAAACATTCAGTCTGAAAAATTACTTACAGGAAGCGACCCACAAGGGGAAAGTTTCTCAAGGCAGGAGAATAAAGAGGAAGACTATTCTCTGTCACCTCTTACTTTGGTATCCTAGATATATATAACATAAAAATTAAGACACCATAAATTTAAAACATTGTTTTCAGCCACAAGAATATGAAGTTAGAGTGACTTAAATACAACTGTAGCTTTTGGGGGTGGTGATCCATGGTAGAAAGCGCTAACCCCACTAACCCTCCATACCTTGTTCTGAAAGTTGTCACTCTTTCAGTAGAGATGGTTGAATACTTTCTGGACTGCTGTGGTTTACAGCCCGGTACGTTAGCATAAACTGACATCCGTGTTAGTTTATATTAATATGCTGATCTGTAAACTGCAGTGGTTCAGAAGCTGAGTCATGAACCAGTTGAGCTGTCCCTGCTGGGAAGGCAGTAATCTCTAGAGGGGTAGTAAGGCAGACAACTGGGGCCAGTACCAGTTTCAGCAATGCCCTCTTAATCCACTGCGGAGTATATAAACATGTCAGTTGCAACAAAAAAATTCTGAGAAAGCCTCCTTACTGACTCACCACAGGAAGGATCAACTTCACAGTACAGGCTTAATTCGTACATGACTGTGTCATTACAGATGAAATCACTTAATCAGAGAGTCAATTTCTTTTATTGGTTGGAGAGATTGAATCAACAAAGATGATGTTGGTTGATTTGGGGGTTATTTGTTCTTATAAAAAGAAGCTTTGTGAAAGCAGTGGTAATAGGGGGCTGCTGTCACTGACAGCTTGGAGCTGGTGCGGTGTACAACCGGGCCGTATTTAACACACATCCTCGAGCAACTTGGCTATATTGGGACCTTTCCCGGGAACTGAACCTGTTTGTGACAAGGCAGGTTTTGAGCTATGCATTTCCTGGAACTGTGTAAGTATGGAATTTAAGAGACTCGGCTGCTCCACAGGGAGTTAATGTAAATAGGAATCTGTGAAATTAGATAAATTAATAGAAGTTAAATGATCTAATTAATCAAGAAATGTGAGCATCACTTAAAGCAGACCTGAGGAAAAATGAGACATTTAAAATACATTTTAAGTTTAAAATATGTTGAGATGCTTTGCAATAGCATCTTGGCATTATTAGTAATTGTGATGGAAGAAATGGCAGTCTTCACAACAAACACAGTGTAGAAATATAAAAATTGAGAAGGATTACCATCCTAATTTGCACAGCTGTCTATATATACAATATCCCAAAGGAGGAAAAAATGAAACCAAATTATTATTATATATTAATTAAAAATGAGCTAAAATCTGCATTTCTTCACCAGTATTGCTGCTACTTCTTGTAGTCTGTATTAAGATACAGTTCACTTTGCAGGTTTTTTTTCTCAAGGAATATGTGAAGATTTTTAGAAAACGTTTAGCTGAATAACTTTTCATAGCTATCAAAATACAAACTTTATGATGGAGGCCTTGGTAATATTGCTGTGATTTAGTAGCTGAAAACAGTGAAACCCGCTCAGATGACTAGATATGTTCAATAGTTTTCAGTAAAATGTCATAATATCCATGTTTTCTGACAATGGTCCACACAGCTTTTCATGGTCAACATGATATGAGTTGAATTTTAACTATTAATTTGGACTTGATAAATTTGAGCGAGAACACAGTGTATATGTTAAAAATGTATTTATTAAAGGAAGTATTCTAATAATCGGTGCTTACGGTATGTATTAAGTATGTATTATTCCCCTGTATTTCAGTGTTCAAAAGAATCCTGAAACAAAAGAAATATGTATTATTTCTACAGTCTTCAGAGTGTCTGCATATGTAAGTATTAATAATTTTTGGTACAGGATTTTACTGTCATGCATAACATGAAAATAACAAATTGATATTTACACAAAGAAAGCATAATATTCCATTTGAAAGGGTTATTTTTCAT
>NW_009649314.1:978770-983144 GCF_000708025.1 Charadrius vociferus | reverse complement strand
TCCTCTTTACGAACTCTTCATCAATAACCAACAACTAAAGTTATCTTTGGTAGCTCACTAAAAATAGGTTTACTGGATTACACTTGAAGTCATAATAGTCATCCAGAAACTAGTTTATAAAAAAACCCAGGTCTGAGTAATTCTGGTTTTAGATCTACTTGAGACAGCAGTAAGGATTAAGAATCCACTCTTGACTTTGCATAGTTCTGTTTTTAGAAATATTGCTAGAGCTTTCTTAATAGCTTGTATTGCATCTGTTTCTGTAACGACTGCAAGGAAGTTTAGTATACAAAAAGGCTGGGGTGGTGAGACAACTGCTAACCTCTTTTCCCCTCCCTTGTCAAGGCTCATTCCTATCTGTTTCTCTTGCAAAATCATACATTTACCATCAAGATAAGTTTGAGAACTGGCTGCATGTTTACTCGATTCAGCATATCTGTCACTTAATTGTTACAGTAGGATGAACTGCACCAAATTCTTCTTGAGTAACCAGAATATGTAATAATTAAATGTCAGATAATGTACCCACTTTCAAAAGAACTAGCTGATGTCATTTCAGACTGCACAAACTTCCCTGTAAGTTGCCGATAGCCCAGTTGTTCATCTGTGGGTCATCATCTTTTAAATACTATGTGTGATTCATAAAAGGCTTTTGAAAGGTTTTTGAAAATAAGCACTTTATGGATGTATCAAAATTTGCCTATCTACTAGGTTGCAGACTGTAATAAAAATAACGTGATGTTCTCTTGTTATTACCGTTTCCTCCCCATCTCTGAATCAAGTGTATTGATGTGAACTTTGCAGATTTCTATGTTTAGGTAGATGCATGATACTTAAGAGCTCCCCTAACTGTCTTTGCCATACATTAAATACCATCAGTGTTAAAAAACAAAAAAAAAAAGGAAAAGAAAATGAAAAGATACAAACTTCGTCAACTTTTTGAAAACAAGTAAGTGGATGGACAAAAAGAAAATCCAGTGTAAGTACAGAGCAGGCTATCCTCCCTTTGGCTTTGGGGAAAAATTGGGCTTTAAAGGACATTCTGGAAATTTGTGAAGTGAAGAATTTTGAAATTCTGGTTTCCTGAAGAATTTTCTTGCAGAATACAGAAAGGCTTAAACAGGTATGCATAAATTGCTAGCTATGTGGATCAAAACTCTTTGAACTCTACTTGGAAATTACAGGAAGAGCTTATACTGTAGCACAAATGTTTTGTGCTTGTGATGAAAAGTTTGTCTCAATTTCTGCCGTAGATTTAGGTTTTGAGTTCATTTGGTAAATAACTGTTGTTAATATGTGTGTTAATATAATCTTAATGTTGAGCTGACAATTTTTAAACCATGGTTTTTTGGTTTGTATCTGAAAGAAATGGACGTAAACTCTTAGCCTGATATAAATAAATAAATAAGCTGTTCTGGTAAAAGTGACTTGAAGAGCAGCTGAGAAGTTAGAAGAACACACATTTCTGCAAGCTGGATTAATAAATAGACAAATAAATATACTTCTATACTTGCACAAGTAGAGATGGAATCAGGAATGAAGAACTTACGTAATGCTATACTGACACCATCCCTTCAGTTTTATTAGTTTTTTAAGCTGTGGCTGAGAAGCCCTTGTTTTGGAAACAGTATCTAAAAAAGTACACTATTAGAGATGCAAGTATTTCACGGTATTAAGGTGTAGTTATAAATGTCTGTAGATTTGTTTAGCATCAAAACTCGTTAGACCTGGGCATCACCAGAGAAATAATTTTAAATCTCGTGACCAAGCACTCTGTTGAACTCCAGATACCTTTGAGAGCTCTGGGGCTTGCACACCATGAAACGTTGTTGCAGCCAAATTATTTGGATGCTAACCGGTATTTTAGAACTTCACCAGAACGCAAACTATGGCAGTGTTAGAAATCAGTGTAATGTACAGTTTACTCAAAAAGGTGGGTTTTTTTAAATTGTTGATTAAATGATGCAGTTTTGAGAGGTGTTCAGTGGTATCTTTATTTCTGTATTATGCTATGCATTATGCTATGCATATGTACTCTTAAATCATCAGCTGGTTATCTGTGTTCCTACAAAGAAAAAAAAAATGATCCTACTGTAACGTCAGTAAATCCCTGTAAACAGTGGAAACCTCAGCTGATATCGGTCGGTTCGTAAGGACTGCAGGAGTGGGATCTTCAGTAGGAACAGGAAAAAAAGCTTAACTAGCAATCACATCTTGATGTTAGTCTTCTCTTGCTTTTCTTTGGTGTCGTGCAGGAGCTTAGGTTATTTTTGGATCAAACTCCAAAGGCATTGTGATGCTGAGTACTGTAAAATCTTAAAGCTTGCTTTCCTTACTGCAGTGGAGAATACAGTGTTTGATATACGTGTATCCCTAAAAAACACCTGAAGAGAGCTAGGCATCTTAAAATTGGAGCTACAGAGCTTGTATGCTCTGATGCTTAAAAATAGAATGCTATTTTTAGCTTGTGGCATTTGACTACCATCGGAAAATCCTGTGAATAAACATTATCAAATCTCCACCTGTCTTAAACAATGCTTTTATGGTGGTGCTTATCTTAATTTAAGATTTATGATCTTGAAAAATCACCCAAAGGAAGACACCAGAACATATAGTAGGGGCTTCATCCTCTTTGAAATAACAGGAGAGAAAATGGGGCACCAGTAACAGCTAATGGATAACATTCACAAATGGTCCTCAGAGCAGAAATCAGAACCCAGACCTTTTCCTTCTAAGCTGACTGCCTTAACCACTGAGAGAGCTTACAGTTTCTGTGTTTGGTTGGTCCAAAAAAGATGGATTATTTTATGCAAAGGAAGACTGCTTCAGCAAAAGAACGTGAGAGATATGCCTGTAATCTGGAGTAGTCTGTAGTCCAGGAGTTCAAAATTTTACTGGAGGAAATGATCAATAAATGCAATATAGCAATTTCCCTCAGGAAAAAAAGTGGAACAGAACATACATCTCTTCAACTGTTGTGTAAAGGTGCTGGGGAGCAGGAGGAGACTGGTACGTGATTCGAAAGAAAGGTGTCAGCTATTTGTTGATCTTTTAGGTTAAATTACCAGGCTGAATGAATAAAAAAAAAATAAAAATCTCCCCTCCAAAAATCCCCCGACCTAGTTTCTGGATCCCTACTGGATTTGACGCGTGTCTCAAGCTGTGCTGCCCTGACCGTGCTGAAGCTTTTACTGAGGTGGGCAGCCACGGGGTGTGCAATGGAAGAGCCCAGTTCTTGGGCTGGTCATCAGCTGAGTGTTTTTTAAGAATGAGGATTTTGGAGTGAGTGCCCAGATTCCCTTCAAACCCTGTCTGAGGATTGGCACACAAAATGTTTTCAATAACAGTTCATAGTTGTTAGTAAGAGCTGTAAGGAGGGTTTGCCTTAAATGCAAATATTTGAAACTGAACACATGCATTAACAAACGTTAAGTGAATTACTGATAGAACAGCGTTACGTCGTAATATAGAGTCCTTAATTTTTTTTCTGTTTCAAAGGAAGTATGATCGGACCATTGTATATTTAATCATCTGTATTTTAGGCTCTGTGTAACACGTGTTTGCATGTTTCATTTTACAGTTTATATTAAAATTGCATTTACCTCAAGGTTATTGGAACTATTCCGACAGAACTACTGTGCGTTTCATAGCGTCAGGATCCTCATGGAGACGTAACGCTGCTTAAGTAAACCATTATTCTCTTTTTGCCATGAAATAAACTGTTACAACTGGAACAAAATGATACATTTCATTGGGGTTGTATGAATTCTGTCAGGGGTCTCCATGCTGTGGCTAATACTGGTGTGGTGTTTGTTTTTTTTTTTTTGTTCCCACTTCCCCTCAGGATGACCATGGCCTGTGTTACCCTTCAAGCAAAAGCCACCAACAGAATTTTGCCTACTTGGTCGTGGATCCCTGCAAGCGACACGTGCACACTCTGTACCACTGTTTTGGCGCGAGCTTATTTACCAACTAAGTTATAATAAAACCTGGCTGTTCTCCAGCGCGTTAACGGGGGGCGGCCTCCTCTCCACACGGATGCAGGTGGGAGCTGCCGAGGTTTTTCTAGGAGGAAGGATGTACGCCTCCATTACCCCATGCTCACCTAGATGTTACTACGTGGTTAGCAACAAAAGTTTTTCTCTATTTAAAAGTCATACTTCTTGAAGCTGTGCTCTTGCCAGTTCTGTCTCCCTCTTCCCTCATCCGTTTTATCTAATAAAAGGTTATTTCTCTCGAGGTCTCTTTTCCGAACCAGCTTCAGACCCGCCAAAAAGGTGGAGGCTCTTGGACTCAAGTGAAATCTCTGCGGAATCGGGAGAAAAGTGCGTCAGGCAGCCATGCCCGCACCGACCGCCCTCCATCGCTCCCGAC
>NW_009649314.1:975314-976570 GCF_000708025.1 Charadrius vociferus | reverse complement strand
TTTTTTTTGGAAGGAAGCTGCGCCTACTCGGGTGTTTTATGAAGTAATGAACTTTGTTGCTAAGCTGTAAAAGGGGTTTTATTATTGACTATTGTCACTTTATCGGTGCGGCCAGTAGGAGTGAAACTCGCTCTGTGTGTACTGGTGCCTGGTACTCCTGTTGTTAAGGGTCTGTCAACATTTCCATTATTAAACTTCTGGTTTGAAGGATTTATAACTTGGCTCCAGGAGTTTACTCCAGGCTGAACCTTGGCACGTACTCTCCCAGCCTAGGAGTTAATTCATTTTCCAAATACTCGAAAAATCAGTCTGGCCTTCATTTTGCAAGACTGAAAAAGAAAATAGAAAGGGGTGGGGCTGAACCGCTTCTGTAGTTTTGCTGCCTTCTGACCTGCAGACCTTTAATAACACACTGAAATCCAGCGAGGAATAAGGTGGTTACGTACAGTTGTGCAAATCCTATGGCAGTTCCATGGTGCACGGACGTGAGCTGGTATACATCCAGCTAACACTCGGTGCCGTCTCCTGTTAAAGACGGTATCTGAGGTTAAATAGCTATCGCGTTTGAAATGTGCTTAACGTGTGTGACGTTCATACAACTTCTGAGCTTAGCGTTATCTTCCTTGTGTACGGTACTCTCCATCTGTAATGCATATTTAGTTGGATCGTCACTCCATGTGCCAGTCTGTGGTTCCTAAAACATAAACTCGAAATCCAGGTAAAGCCAGAGAACCGCTTCATTGTGGACTGTCTTTTAAAATAAGACTGTTTGCATTTTCCTTTTTATTTAGTAGTGCCACAAATATATTCTGTTTAGCAGAAGTCTTTAGGTTTCTGTAATTCTCCCTGCTTCTCAAGAATTAAAATGCCTCAAATTAAGTTGATTTGCAACTTACGTATCTTATTTAAATGTAAGCCAATTCGTTTCCAATTTAATATATGAAACTTTGAATGTGCTTCCGTACACATGTAGTAAAACAGAACTGTCAGTCTCCATGACAGTATATAAATGGGGCCTCCTGTGTGGTGCAATACCTTGTGCAGAGAGGTGTGGCAAGGGCTGATACATGCATCTTATTATAGGTGTCCAATGTTGTTCTGGTGTATCTGCAAAATCAATTAATTAGTAAATATATAAAAAAAGGTCAATATTGCTTTAGTCCAGTTTTCAGAGCTGCTTTTTCTGTGTCACGTTGGACACGTATTTACTACTGGCAAAGAAGTTCTGTGTACTTACAGCTGGTGACTGGTGAATG
>NW_009649314.1:965913-975282 GCF_000708025.1 Charadrius vociferus | reverse complement strand
GGAAACAGCATGGCCAGACTCTTTATAAGGTCCCCATACCGTTATAGTGCAGTTTGTGTGCAGGTTAGGAAATTTTGTGTTCAGTGGTGTTGTATAGTATGGGGTTTTTTTTATGGTTGATTTCAGGAGTCTTCCTCTGTTGGAGCTCACTGCTGTCGATTGGTATTTCTTTGTTGCTTTTCTCCTTGTGTAATCGCTTAAACCTCTGTAGAAGGTGTCTGTGTGGGTGCCCTTGCACCCCCACACCCCATTTCAAAAGGAGAGTGGGAAATTAACTCTTCCAGCAGCAAGTGGGTGCCATGGGATTGGGTGGCGCAGTCCAGTAATGAACCATGCGATATAACTGTATGGGGTCTACTGACAGCAGGCATGTTTTTTTTCTTAAGCCTGCACCAAGGAGTAAAAATTTTAGTTTTCAAAATAAAACTAAAGGCACTTAGCACATACTTATAGTTAATATTTCTTGACTTACACAAGGGCTTTTGTGATGCTAATTAACCAACCTACTTGGTTAGGCTCTCTTGCTCAGTAACAACTGGAAAATAACCAGAACTTTAAAAGAATGGCTAACTTTAGACTTTCTTCTGAAAGATTTGTTTAAAGTGAAATGTATTCTGACAGCTGCGTTTCTGCTGAAATATAAGAAGCTTAATGGGAATAATTTCACTCCTGGCAGGCCAGCACTGATGCAGGGACAGCAGGCGCCCTGACCCCTCAGCACGTTCGAGCTCATTCCTCTCCAGCATCGCTGCAGCTGGGAGCTGTGTCTCCAGGGACACTTACACCCTCTGGAGTAGTGACTGGACCCGGAGCACCATCTTCTCAACATCTCCGCCAGTCTTCATTTGAGATCCCTGATGACGTACCTTTGCCACCAGGCTGGGAGATGGCTAAGACGCCGTCTGGACAGAGATACTTCCTTAAGTAAGTAAAACTTATTTTCAGCTAGCTGTATCTCTGGTAGGGTTTTTTTTGTTGATTGGTTTGTTTTTTTACAGTCTTTGAATTTTAGTAAATTTCACTGTGTTTAAAATACTTATTTTTAAAAACACGCTCCTGATTTCAAGTAGGAGATCCTACCACTTCAGTATTTCTTCCATATCAACTCTCTGCTTTTTCTGAAAACTGTATGGTACTCTGAATGTTTATCCTATCTTAATCTTAGCTAAAGAATGTTATCCGTTATATTGTATGCTAAACATCAGTGAAATGCACATAGTGATTTTTAAACAATGTGAGTTTTGGATTTGCTGAATCTTGCCAGAATTCTCATGTGGGTGGAAATGCATTTTACCTCATTTTCATGATACAGATGTAAAAATATAGAGCAACTGTAGAAACTGTTGTAGTGAGATTATATCTGGATTTCTTATGTTTTTAATAAGGACAATTGTGTAAGTATGCAATCAAAACATTTTTGCCTGCTCTCTACTCATAAGGAAATTAGTCTATGTGTTTGATTGCAGTATTTGGGTCTGTAACTCTTAACTCGTCTACATTCCCTGCAGTGAAAGGGAAATTGCAGAACGTCTAACATTGTTTCTTGTTCTTACAGCTGTAGCTTTTTCACACAGTGAAATTAGTATCACCTTTTCTATAACTGAAGAGAGGTTACACATGCCAGCCATCTGACACCTAATCCATCAGGGAGCATTTTCTTTTATGCTGCGTAGTTTTCTAAAACAGCAGGAGCTTGTCCTTCTTTCTGAAAGTGTGCCCACCAAGACACATAATTGGCTTTCAAATATTTTGACTATATTTTGAACACTTTATTCAACTGCAGGTCTCTAAATAACCCATTATATGTCATTTTCAGGGCTGCGAGAGGGGAGGGGCAGCACAGTGTGTTATTTATGTAAAACTTATTTTAGCCAAGAAAAACATCTTTATCCCAACCTTTCTTGCTAAAACATTGTTGTTAATATGTGCATTTGATTGAAGTAGTTGAGTTTGTAGCTTCAAAAACAAATTGTCTGCAAGGAAAATGGAATTTGCAGAACTACTTAAAACTGTTTCTTGTTCCTGTAGTGGTGGTGTTTCCATACAGAGGAATTAGCATCACTTTTTTTTTTAACCAAAAAGAGGTTACAGGAGTTGTCTGACATTATTTGAGCCTGAAGATTACTTTTTGTAAACAATTGTTCTGTATTAGGAATGCAAAAATGAGCATTAGCTGTAGATCTTGAAGACATGGTATTTTCTTTGGTGAAGTTTAATAAATCAGCATATTCTAGAATGTGATCTCTTCAGTTGACACAAATAGATTTTTTTTAGAACTGTGTAAGTTTATGCCATTTGAGAACTGTAGCTCATTGGACCTTGAGGAAAGCACAGACTGAATTTTGAAATGAAAAGCAAACTTTGTTTTGACTGTACTAGTGAGAGCTCTTGAAGAGCAGGTTATGAAGCATGAAAAATAGATAGTTGATTTTTAAGTTTTACTGTCACAAGTGTTTGGTTTTGATAAAGCTGTCAATTTTACAGAAAATAAAACCGCTTAAGAGATGCAAAATGTCTTCATGCTCTTATCGATTTTCAAAATTATGCTCATTCAGATGAAATCAGAGTGAAAGATTTGTTCTTGGAAAGCTTTTCTGCAGTTTCATTATTACCACAAAAAATCTTTTCCTCTTTTCCTGCAAGTTTTTTTATCCTTTCTTGGTGTCCTGGTATCCATTTCAAAGGGTCAGGTTTCAGCAAGAACAATAAAGAGCCTGAGACTGGAAAGTACACACAAGTCTGGCAAACTCATCTGCATGAGCAAGATAGTTTGTTCTCAAGCAGACATCCAAAGTAAATGATTGAAAGAGCTGCTAGCTGTGAAGGATGTGTCTTGAAGGGGAAAGGAGTGGAAACAAACCAGGTTGTTAGGAAGAAAAATAAAGGCTGTACTTTTTGAACCTCTCCCTGCTGGGTCACATGCTGACCTTGGGAGATTTTAAACGGCTTAATGGGCTGTTTTCTTTTGGCTTTCCTTGGGTGATGCTGTGGTATGGGAGAGTCTAATGAGGACAGTTCTGAAGGCTCTCTTCACACTTGAACATTTATTGTTGTTCCTAAAATGTTGTTTAATACTATCTATAGGTGAGATCTACCAGCTTCATTGGAATTCATGAAGATTTGTAACAAACACTTCAAGTACTAGCAAAATGTTTGCTTTGTATGTTTAGGAAATCTAATGAAAAGTGAGAATTGAGTAGCAAGTTTGGATTTCAGAAGCTTTTTTCAGTGTTGAGTAGTAAGGTCTTATACCTACAGGCCCATTAAAGCTCATGTCGCGTCTATACCTTACACGTTTGCTTGAAGCGTGAGTACTAAGATTCCTGATACTAAATACATTTAATGTAGTTCCTTCTACCATATGCAGATTTTTGATGTCTCTTCCAAGTATTCTGCTTTTTTGTTGGATTGGCTGCATTGCTCTTTGTTTCCATTTGCTCTGTTCTGTAGCCACTCCATGAACAGTCTGGTAATCAGGCTCTAGAAAGATCTTTGCAGAATAGGTAACACTATTAGATTTTTTCCAGATGTCGGTAAGCCTTATGGTTATAGTTATCATAATATACTACAGTGCAAACAGAGTAATATAAAATTGAGTACTGTACTTAATACAGTCTGGAATATAGTCACTTCCACTAATCAATGGGTCAAGCACTGCAAATGTAGTAGTCTGTGCAAAGAAATGAAAATAGTATGTTTGAGAGAGAAAATACTTGTCTGTATATGTAGATACAGAGAGAGTTATTTGGCCAGATATTTTATATACACACCACGCATGTATCCATATATATTAAAGGAGGGTGAGAGTGGTAGTGTAGGGTCTGAACTAGAATTACTCTTGTAAATCAGTCTGTCATCTAGATAAAGAGACCCCTTCATGTATGAATGCCCAAAATATGATTTGCCAGAATTCCACTCATTAGCATTCATCTCACTATTATGAATAGGACTCCCGAGTATAATTTTCCATTAGAGAAAATGCATATGATTTTGGCCAGTGAGTTAAGACACACTTGCTGTACAGCTGGTAAAACTAATACTATTTTTTACTGAAACTGCTACTTAAATAGAACTCATAAGAAGACTTGCCTGGTTAGTGAGTGGTCATGTCTGAGTCATCTCAGCATTGCTGCGTAGTGTGCTTTAGCCCATTCTTAAACATGAAGGAGAAAAGACTCGCTTGGTTTGTGTGGCGATGTCAACTGCATTGCTTTTTAACCACTTCCTGTTAGCCAGCTGCTGGTTGACATTTCGGTGAACTGTGGAGAAAGACAGGGGATCGCTCTCTAGGCAAAAGATAATATGCCATGGGAGTAGCAGACAACAACGTGCAGAAAGAAAAAATAAGTTTCACTTAATTTTAGAATTACTCTATCGTTTTATCTTAGTTATGCTTTTAATTCTGACAAAGCTTGTGTAATACCTCATCTCGTTTTGTAGCATGAGGGAAAGTTAACTGATTGTCCAGCAAATAAGTCTTGTAATTATTTTTTCCTACAGGAAGTAGTTCTTGCAAGCAGTTTATCAACAACTTCCTATTTTTTTTTCTGTGAAGTGTTGAATGACTTCCTGAAGGAGGCCAAAGTGGTTTTCATTAGTATCTGTGGGTGTGTTTGAGGTGTTTACCCATCTGGCAGAAACCTTAGAAATAGATTAATGTTACACATTTCTTATGTGCTCTGTACAGAGGTATGGCTTTAGATTTATGAAACCAAACCATTTTAAGATAACAGGGAAGTTCATTGCTATGCTTTTTTTTTTTTTTCCCCCTCACGTCACACATGAAAAGTATCCAGCCATGCTGTTAAATTTCTCCGTAATCCTTTTTCTTTTGCCCCTGACTGGAACCATGCACTGCACCAATATCATCTGCTCCCCTCCTCCTCCTCTCCCCCCCACCCCACCAGATTAATCTTACTCTTCCAGGGCAGATGATGTTTGTTGGAAAAACTGCTGCCGCAGTTGCATATTTTATTGAATACCTTAATTTACTGGTGAAATGCATATTCCGAATCATCTGTTAAAGTGAGTCCTTATGTTTATGGTTCTATAGTTCAGGCTAGTTTGTCATTAAAAGAGCTGTATTGTTGGAAACTGAAACTGCAACCACTACTTTTGATGAGTTTGTCCACTTTTTCATGGTTTTTATACTAGAAAGCAGTTAAAAATTTTTGTTTGCTACATTTTATGTGTAATATGTCAAATAATTTTCATTTTTATATTGATGACTTCTGACTGTTTATGAAAATATTCATAGTATGCCAAACAGACTCTACAAAAAAAAAAAAAAGAAATTTGTGCAGGGCAAAATGGGCACTGGCAGTTTCAGAACATAGCTGGAGGAAAGAAATATTAGTTAAAAAGCTTTTGAAGTAAAACATGCTGTGGTATGTTTTAGGCAACTTAAGATTTTTTTTTTTTTTTTGTCTTGGAAGACAGTCATAATACTACTGATTGTATAGCTTTACTTCTACCTCTTACTTGAAGAGTCCTGAGAAAGAACAATGATGCAAACTATTTTGAATTTGCAGTTGTACTAAAGATTGCCATGTCTTTAAAAGGGCGGAGGAAGAATAAGGGCAAACCTGCCGTACTTGTGTTAGCACTGAGACTGGGCTGGGAGGAAGATGAAAGTACATCTTCAGCCCTCTGAATTCCAAGAACTTGCAGCCAGCTAAGTGGGTGGGCATCAGCGAAAGCCATGGCACATGGTGCTTTTCTTGTGTTTAGTTTTGTTTTGCATAAGAAAAATTGTAAATAATGATATCCATGCATTCAATACCCTGCCATACAAGGTGATTTTACAAGATTATTCCAAAAACAGTTTAATAAGTGTGATTTCAGGTAAACTGAAAACATCTTCTGCAATTCTGCTTATTAAAGATTTTGTCAGGTTACATTTGGTTAAAAGTAGTAGCATCAAGCTCTGTGGGAGCAATTATACCGCTATGGAACCACTTCTGTTTTCTTAGGTCTTGACCTCTTCTAAAGACAAACAAGAATTTGATATAAATCAAGATGAGTGTCTTCTGAACTCCCTTATCCTTTTGCCTTTCTTCCTGTATGTTGAAGATGGCAAAGAATTATAGTTGTGGTTTTTTTAGTAGTCATCTGTTTTGTAGCATAGGGTAATCTGTAACCCATCAGTCACATCATGGAAATTCCTACTCAATAGAAAGCAGTAAAATAATAGGAGGATGTTAATTTGAAAGTTCCCATGAAAGTAAGACAGGCACGCCCCCACTGGTCTCCAAAAAGTACTTCTAATGGGTAAAATGCAATTGAACTGATCAGTGGCATATGTAGGTAAAATCATACCTACTTTACAAGATTCATCTCTCACTCTTTTATCTTTCCTCTTTTGGAAATGAAAAAAAAACCCAAAACAAAAAAAACCCAGTTGCTTTAAAATTCCAGATATAAAGACTCCGTTTATAGTTTGTTCAGTTTCCCTCTGTAATTGTGGCACAGCAGCTGCAAATTTTTAAAAGCTGACACAGAACAAGCAAAGTGGATTTTTCACTCAGTTTATGCATTTTTACAGTAGATTTTCAGATAAAGTAACTTACTAGCACTGGGAATGCTGAAATACTTAACTGCAGGACCTAATTTGGGTCACATGTAAAATTAAAGCAGAGTTCCTAGTTTGCTCCTGAAGAAACATTTTCACATACCAGACACAAGCAGTTACTGGATGATGCCCAGGAGAGCACGATGCGTTACTCAGGGTTGAGATACAAGATTAACTGTTAAAACTAGGCTGATACTAACTACAAACAATTTCTTTCAGGCTCTTGATTAAGACTAGACACCTCCCACGGCAGCTAACCAAAGAAAAAAAACAAAATGATGTAAACAGCTATAGAGAGCTGTCAGCCAAAACTAGAGATGTTTCTCTTCTTTTTATATGTGGCCAGACCACTGCATGTGTTTATCTTCGTAGCTGGGAACAAATTCAGATGATGTAATTAGATTTAGCTTAACCTTTTGAAACCGTAGCAACTCAGTTCTATTAATTTTGGGTCCTTGTATTTTTATAAATTCCAGCATATTTGCATTTATTGTTTATACAGTCCAGTCCAAACATACATACGCAGTAAAACTCATTAATGGTGGAACTCGCTGTCTTGCAACTTAAGATTAAACACTGTTCCCTAAGGTGAGGTGTGTTTTTTTTTTTTTAATTTTCTTCCTTTTTTTTTTTCTCTCCCCCCTGCAACAAGCTGTGCATGATTATGTAAACCCTAATATTTAAATGAGTCGGTTTCTCTTCTAAATTCTAAAGAAAATTTCACTTGGCTGAATGCAGGCAATTTACAGGAGATTTCTGTGAGTAGCGGTCCTCTGGCAGGTGCCCCTAGGGATGTGGTCAGGGTATTGTGTAGTTGACCCAAGAGAAAGACAGAATTGTCTGTAGGGGAAATTTGACAGCCTGGGGGTTAGTATAATGTGAAACAAAATTCATGGAGGAGTCTGTGTGTTGGAATGTTATCATATAGATGCCATGTAATGGCAGGACATTCTCACAAACAACTTGCTGAACCTCATTTTGATTTAGGGCTGTACTGGGAAATTTACCAGATAAATTGTTAAGCATTTAAATAGGAACCTAGAGCATGGGGGAAATTTGTCTCAATTATGAAAATGATACCTAATAGGTGTTTTCTTTTTTGTAAATAAAACTGGAGTTTTATTTGGAGAACAAGAGTTTTTGAAAGACGTGACTAAGCTGTGCCACTGCTTCATGGCCTCTTGAAGTGCTTCTTGGAGTCTGTTTTCTGGGATTCACTCTTCTGGTGCTTTATTTGGCTTTTAACTAAGTTACTTCGGGCTGTGTTTCAGGCAAGTATAGCTAGGTTTTCTAAATTGCTGGTTAAGTCAAGCTAATAATATAAAGCTGCCTTGTAAAGTAAGACTTTTACAAGTATACTGCCTGTCAGTCATGCTAGTTGCTAAGGAAACAAAGCTGTCTTGAAAACAGTCTTGGACTTTGATTTAATTTCATTAATGAGACTTTGCTGTGTCATAGTGAAAGACCAGATCCTTTTTGTTGAGTATCTGACATGCTGTTTGGTAACTTAAATCAGTGTTCCTGGTTAAGTTTACTTATTGATTATTACATTGAAGTTGTGAAGCCGGTTTTTGGTTTGTTTTTTTTTTTTTTTCTTCCCCCTGCTGTACTGTTTTATGGCAAAGTCAAGTAAAGGTCATTTGCTATTGCTGGTTTATCTCCAATGGGTTCTGATTTATGGAGAGCTTTGTTGGAAGTCCGTCTGCGCTACACAAGTTTATCTAAATAGTGTTACTCCTTTAAGGATGCCTTTCCCTTTCTGATTACCTGTTGTAACTGAAAAGCTAAGTAAACTTTTTGCCTTTTCTGAATATGTTGTAAAATTAGACATTTATGACATAATTAAACATTATCTGAAAGCAAACAAGCGTAGGTTGTATAGGTAAAATGGAATTCTTTGGGTAAAGGAAAGAAAGACAACTCACAGGTATATTTTTCTCCTGTCACTTCTTATTTTTGTTTTTTAATTTGTTGTTCCTATTTGAAAAGCTTGGTTGGCAAGTCCTCTGCAGTTACTTTCATCCCAACGTTTGTATAGATGGTGAGAAATAGAGTAAAAGAGAAATTTCTTTCTGTATTTACTAACTATGCTGATGGTATAGTTAATATAGTTGGTAGACCTAAACAACCAGTGCACACACAATTCAGTGGTGATTTTTATTTATTTTTTTATTTAGAAAACCTTTGTCATTGTCAGAGTAACCAGCTTTGCATGAGTTGAGGATATGAAATAAGATGTATGTCAGATTACACCTTTTTAAGTATAAAAGGCTGTTACAAAGAAAAGGTGAAAGGAACTTGGAAGGATGTTCTACACCCAACTTTACAGGCTTTTTTAATATATATATGAAAAATGTGTTGGTAGGGAAAAAAAAAAGTAATACTGTGCTTTAATTGTTTACGTGTCCATTGACTTCTGTGCTGGTCTTTGGGTCAGGATGAATTATAATCGTTTAACAATAAAAACTTTTAAATACTTCCAGTCTTCAGTGAAAACAGTGAATAGCACATTCCATGGGTACAGGGCTTTGTACACAGGAGCCTGACTAAGCTAAAACTGCCTGTGTTCTAGTTTGTGTATGGTTAGATTTTGTGAGAGCTTTTTGTTACGCTGCTGTTGACATAATTATACGTATGTTATCATCAGAGTAGAGCCCTATTTCATTTTACAGAATCACAGAATGGTCAGGGTTGGAGGGGACCTCTGGAGATCATCTAGTCCAACCCCCGCCAGAGCAGGGTCACCTACAGCAGGTTGCACAGGACGGCGTCCAGGCGGGTTTTGAATGTCTCCAGAG
>NW_009649314.1:920168-965456 GCF_000708025.1 Charadrius vociferus | reverse complement strand
CTTTCCACAGAGCTGCTCTCCAGCAGGTCAGCCCCCAACCTGTACTGGTGCGTGGGGTTATTCCTCCCCAGGTGCAGTACCCTACACTTACCCGTGTTGAACTTCATAAGGTTTCTCTCTGCCCAACTCTCCAGCCTGTCCAGGTCACGCTGTATGGCGGCACAGCCTTCTGTCAGCCTGTCAGAGGTCAGCCACTCCTCCCAGTTTTGTGTCATCAGCAAACTTGCTGATGGTACACTCTATCCCTTCATCCAGATCATCAATGAATATGTTGAACAGGACTGGGCCCAGTACTGACCCCTGAGGGACACCACTCGTTACTGACCTCCAACTAGACTCTGCACCACTAACCACAACCCTCTGAGCTCTATCTGTCAGCCAGTTCTCAATCCACCCCACTGTCCATTCATCTAACCCACACTTCCTAAGCTTTCCTGTGGGGATGATGTGGGAGACAGTGTTGAAAGCCTTGCTGAAGTCAAGGTAGACAACATCCACTGCCCTCCCCTACCTTCCTTCCTTCTATTCCTTCTATTTTCCTACCTTCTGTCCCTAAACGCATGCACACTTATATTCCATCTGCGTATGTCACTTAAACTCTTCTAGTCAGTGAGTTTAACATTTGAACTGAAGTAAGCATTTCCTTTCATAACTGATCTTTCAGGTTTTAACTTTTTACGGGAATCTTATTCTGAAACTATTCTAAAGCAGACCTAAGGTATTGGGACCAAATAATTTCTAGGTAACAGAGGACAGGAACATTCAGGTGTGTATTATTAGGAGAACTGTTATATTCCATATGCTTGTAGAGTTTTGGTTTTGTCTTTTTTTTTTTTAACCATAATGACTAAAAACTGGAAAAAATCTATTGGATCGTTCACGATATCCTGATTATTTAGTCACTGGCTAGGCATAAGGAAGAGAAAATGTGAAACAGGCCTTAGCATAAACAGTTAGATAAGAATTAACATTTTAGCATCCCTATTAACAAGGTCAAAGGAAGTCTTAATTACATTCTTTAAAAAATAGTCTGCAATTCAAGTTTGTGCCCATTTTTTTATTATGCTGTCAGATGGGTCTTGACATGATCAGCTTTGTATTATAGAGGTTTGTTGGGGAACTTGGACAGTTCATTGTTTTTGTCATGAATTAAATGTCAGTTGTACATGGTAATGTCTGCAGGAAAAATCGATCTTAATTTAGTTTCATAGTTGTGGTACCCATTTTCAAGGTCTGCTTTTAAGATTGCACTGGAATAGTGAGGGGGGAAGCAGAAGGGGAACTTCTTTTTTATTCTAGTGCAACTATTTGTGTGGGTTTTGCTTAGGGCTACAATTTGAATCCTGTTTATGCTGTGATGGTGAGCAACTGAGAGATTGCATGTGAACTTTAATTGATTCCTCCACGCTGCAATCCTGTTAGAGTAGGAGTGTAGACCCTGGTCTGTGCCAAGTTTTGCCCTTTTAAAATGGTCTCAAATGCTTGTTCTATGGAACCAAAGGGGGAGGATTTAAAGGATTTCTTAAGGATTTTCTAAGCTGAGGTAACAGCTAACTTACCAAGTAGTTGAGAGAGTTGCAATTAAGTGAAAATCGCTGTTTTTTGTAACGGATAAATTTTACGTAAATAAATTTGTGGGAAGTCTTTTATCTTCACAAGAAGCTGTTGAGCTCTTGTTTTGGGTAGGCAAAACTGGTTTGTTGTATGGAATTTATTTGAAATACAGGAGATGCTGGTGCTGATTCTTCTTGCTTTGCCAGGGTCTGCACATAATTTGCCTGTAACATTGTGAAATTCTTTATACGAAAGATGTAAGCAAACTTACAGTTTTGCTAATGCATGATACTTTTACTTCGTATCTAACTGAAATAACTAGCTTCTGTCTAGTTTCTACAGATAAATATATTTGATGATTATTGCCCTTACGTGCAGTTGTGATACGAAGTTACAAGAGCTTAGAATACTAACCATTCAGTTACATCACCACGGTTGATTAAAATATTCCAGCCCCACCTACCATATGTAGGTAGATATGCATATACTTTGTCTCTCTTCATTTAGTCAAACAGCAAAATAGACTTTCTGTAAAAGAGATAGACGCACATTTTCTTTTATTGTATAGGATACTGTTCAGTTCTTGACTTCCAGCTAAAAATCTTTTGTTTGTTTTGCAAGCTGCAGAAAAATAAGATGCGAATTCATTTTAAGCAATTACTTCATCAAACTGATAAGTCCAAAAAGAAAGTTTTATTAAACGACGATAGACAGACTGCAGTGCAGTAGCAACTGGTGCTGTCATGTTCTGCTTCACAAAACAATCTTTTCATTTGAACTTCATTAGGACTGGTAGCTTTAGGTTAGTATATCACTTGCATACTGTGTGAAGCAATATTTCTGCTAAAGAAAAAACATTTATTTATCACAGCTATTAGGCTGTTTAGCTTCTGGTCTTGTCCAGTGTTTTAGATGAGCTGAGAATTTCCTAGCTGTTAGCCCACTGGTGGATCCTACAGAGCCTATATGAGGTTTTTGGTGGACATAGCAAGGCTGAACTGCAGAATCAGATTACAATGTTGTGTTATTTCCTATGGGAATCCTTTTGTGTAGTCCATCTAAGGTATGCTTATAAAGGTTAGGTGAAGGAAAAAATTCAAAAGGTTGAATTGGAGATAAAAGTTGGTTGAAGTGGAGTTAAAAAATAGGAATACTGTCAGTAGGGAGGCAGTAGATACAGCTATACCGTACTTCCTAAGTCTTACTCTGCTGTTCTTGGTAAGAAATGCAATTTTAAAACATAGCAACTGCTGGGCCTTGCCAGCTTTGCTCTTCTAAGAGAGCTTGTTAGCAGCATCTCTTTAAACTGTCCATATTGATTCAAACCAAGTGCCTGTCCAGATCAGTATCTTGTTGCCAGTAGTGGTCACAAGCAAATTTCTTGGAAAGACTAAGAACAAGGCAAGCATATGTGATATTTTCTCTGAGAACTCTCCCAGCTCCCAACTGTCCTTCAAGACTTGTGCTGTCTCCCATCGAACCCATAGAAACTTCAAGCATCTGCTGCATCCTTTGGCAAAGAGTCTCGCTGGTTGTCTATCCACTGCATGAAGAAACGCCTTTGTTCTGTTTTAAGCTTGGCTCCCATCACCTTCACTCAGTGGTGCCCAGTTCTTATTTTGGAAGTGACAGTGAACAGTTGATGCATATTTGTTCTGCTCAAGATTGGTATCTTTTCCTCTGGAAATTCGCTTTTGAAACTTGAAGAGTCCTAACCTGCTGAGTCTTACTGGGATAGAAGCTTTTTTAAGTGATCCTTGCAGACTTTCTGTAAGCCTTTTTCCAATTTTTGTTATTTTTCAGATGAAAGGCTAAGAATGTTTTACAACATGCACCATTTTGAACCTTTCATCTAAAAAAAATTAAATTCAATTGTTTCCTTCTGCTGCTTGTCCTTTTACTCTATATACTTTTTTTTTCCCCATTTCTTTGTTGTTAGCAGTTGACCAAGAGTAAATTTGTGTCATTGGGAAACTGTGATGCTGCTGCCCTTTTTCTTGCATAGATCTAGTGTACAGGCCCTTGTGGAAGTTTACCAGAGGCCTACCTCTGGTACAAAAGCAGCTGATTCCTCCCTCCGGTTTTGTGTGGTGTTTTTTTTGTTGGTTGTTTGTGTAGGGTTTTGGGGTTGTTTTTTTTTTTTGTTGTTGTTTTTTAATTTCTTACTGGTAACTGTTCATGTCATATCAGGACCTATCCTTATCCTGTAGCTGCGGGTTTTTGGGGTTTTATGTTGAACACTTGCTGTTCCTAATCAGATCTTCTAGTCATCGGTTTCTGGAACTTAATGCCTGCTATGATTGAAGTTGAGTCTTCCATATGAACTTTAGGATGCAAATACTTCTGTTGGTGCATTCTCCTTGAAAGGGAAAGGTCGTCTGCACTGGCTTCCGGCTTATGTCTGGGAGCTGCTCCAACAAAACGGAAGTATGCTGGTGATAAAATGATGTTATGTATGTTATTAAAAAAACAACCAAGTGAGATTAATTTCTAGAATAAAATATCTTCTGGGTGATACTGCACACGTATGTAGGTTTTTCATTGAATGGATATGTCATTAGAGAAGTAAGCAAAGCCAGGGTATTTGGAAGACAGATTATGTTTCTTCATATACTCAGTTCCAGTAACGCTGAAAGAATATTGATCTCAACCTTGTTTTGGAACTCTCATTTCATATTCTACTTTTAAATTTAGTTACAAAATAGCTTCTGTCAATACCATGCCTTACTTCGTACAATCTCAGTACCATATGCTTACACCGTATTTTTCTGTGTCATGCAGTATGTCTACATATCATGACAGTTCGGTAATCAAAAGAAAAGTATTTGCGTCTCCAGATTTGTGAGTTTGATTGTCAGACAGCTGTAACTGATTTTGTGATATTGAATATGTTGTTTCAAATGTGGCAATCAGTAAACAATTGGATAATTACAGGCAATTGTCTGAGTTTAAAAAAACCTTAAGTGGTTCTGATGGAAGCTTTCTTCTCCCAGCAGTGAAGGTTGATTAATTCTGCATAGGAGCTTCAAGATCGTTAGGATCTTAAGTTGACTGGAAGAGTCGAAGAGCCATGAATTTACCAGGTGATCTAGACATGGTTGGGTTTTGGTTGGTGGTTTTTTTTTGTTTGTTTGTTTTGGGTTTTGTTTGTTTGTGAACTTTGGGAAAAACAAAACATAAACACAGCCGTTCATGTCCTCATTATTATCTAGCCCAACTAGTATTTAGTGAAGGTTGGTCATCCATCCAACCTTCTGCTGAAAGCATGAATGTTGCTAATGATAAATTAGGTCAGAAGTGACTGTTTAGCCAAGTCTGGAAAACCTCCAACAATGGAGATCCTACAACCTCCCGTCCTCCTATTGATATGTATGCTCCTTCAGAAAATGGTTCTCTGCAGCAGAGCAAAACATCTAATGCAGCTCCTCCTGGGCAGCTTACATCTGATGACTTTTTAAATGGGCTGTAGTTTCTCTACTAGCCAAGAAATGAAATGTCATGCTTTAGGTGGGATTCTCTTAGCATTAAGAAAAAGAGCAATTAAGAAGCTTGCTCAGTCTGTTGCGTATACATAAGGTAGTCATGTGTGGTGACATCCCATCTTATATCAAATAAGTTGTCCAAATGACTGTGCTGTGCTCTACAGTCTTGTATGTGTTCAGTAATTTATACAGGGACTTGCCTTCCTGGAATATCTGGTTGATGTATACCAGTTTTCTAGGTTATTGCTTACTGTTGTGATCATATTTATGCAATTCCTTTTAACTTGCTTGAAGCTCTGACAGGTTACTGGATGTGTAATATAACTACATTTCAGCTAGCACCTGACATGGCTTCTTAAATGATCTATATGTTGTGTGTTATGTCATAATAGTAGGGAATCCTATTCAAAATAGAAGAAATTGCTGCTTGTCTATGAAATCATCCTCCATATTTGTACTCTTGGTGTTCTGTAATCACAGCTCTGTGAACAAGATAGAACAGAGAAGAGAGAACTAGATAGAACTGAGAAAAAACATAATTCCATCGGGAAAGTATGTCATTTATTTTTAGCGTAGTTTGATTCTGAAAAAGAAGTCTTACACACTTAACTTCACAGCTGATTCCAGTAGCGGGCTTGTGCTGCAAAGTAGCAGATACGGTTGTTTCATCAGCAGTGGTACCTGGTCTATTTTGGGTCCTACTCCCTGGTTCTTATTGCTACAGTTACTCTTTATTTTTTCCTTCAAGTCAGTTGTTGGAGAACTTGTCATGGTATGTGGGATGGGAGTAAGGAAACTCATGGGAAGACAGAAGAGCGTAATGAGGTTAAAGATGTTCTTAGGATAGGTTGGGTTTGAAAAGTGAAAGCAACTTTTGTTTGTAGACTTTGGGGACAGCCTGTCTGAGTTTCATAGCTGTTGCTGTGCTGGCATAGTTACTTGTGTAGTTATGTCATGAGCCATGAAGTAGAGATAGATGCTGCCTGACAGTAGATTAAGCCTTAAATCAGTGATGCCTCTAGAGAGAGATGCATGTCATTCCATCTGACAGGAATCCCATTTGACTTTTTAGTCCAAACAAGCCACTACTCTATAAAGTATTGCTGATGGATTTTAGTATTGTTAATCTAATATTCAATATAATCATAAACCAAATATTTTATGTTCTTAGAGCTTTTAAAATAGTTTGTACAGTGTTGGTGAGTTTTATCAGAACTGTAGTAAATGATGAAGTCATTTGAGGGGGGGGGATTATTTATTTATTTATCTCACTACATTTATAGTGATATTTTCCAAGAAGACCAAATGCCATTTTGAAGCCAGTAAAACAGTCTTGATTTAGTCTTTAGGATGTACTGAATGGGTTTGGAGTTTAGAGGAGGGGCTTGTTGGTTGCAGTGGTTTTTTTTAGTTTGCTTAGTTTTTAGAATTACTGTCAATACTATCCTCTGCAATGTGCAATCATTGTTACCATTGCCTGTGGACAAATAGGTGATTTATCCTGGGCAGCTTCAGACAGGATTTGATTCATTTGCAGTATCTGCAATAAATATACTTTAGATTTAACTGGAGCCTGTTCCTACTCTCTCTTACCCTGTGACTTACTCAATATTTTGATCAACCTTATAATGACTGAGTTGAATATGAAAAATACGTTTGCAGGAGAGATGATGTAAATATTTTTTAAAAGCTTTGTTGAAATGTTACTTTTTAATTCTTGACTCAAGTTTCTAAGCAGTATTCTTTTATTCCTAGTTGCAAACAATTTAATTGTGAAAATTAAACAGTCATTCCAAGAGTAAGCCAGTAATAAGGCATAACGTTTATTCTTGTCTTCCTTGAATCCAAATTCTATTATGAACCTCCAGAAAAGTGCTCCTTTTGGTTTTTCAGTTAATCTCTACCCACATCCTAGCAGCTATGGCGGTGCTCAACAAAACTAGCTGTTCTTAATCTAAAATTCAGAGACCTGATTGACTGCAATCCTCAAGAAAATTACCTTAAAAAGTCTACAAAATTTCACTCTTAAAATTGCATTTTGAGATATTTGGTGAAAGAAAACCAAACCAAACAAAAACTTGTGTTCAAGCTCCCATAGGTATGTGATCAGCATCTTCTGATGTGGAATTTCCATTCCCATACTGTTTGTCGAAATGCAGATTTTATTGAATGGAGTAATCTGAAACACGGTGTAAGATGGTCTATTTCATTGTCTTTAACATAAGATGTCAGTCTTCTGCTAGGAATATGTGGTACATCAATGGGGGACAGAGGAAGTGGTACAGGTAAGTTGGTGTAACAAATCATTGGTTTAGAGTGTTTTTTATGGGGGGAGTGGTGGTTATTGGGGTTTTTGTTGTTTTGGTTTTTTTTTTTTTTTAGTAAATAAAACCATGCATTAGTATGTAGCTTAATATGAACTTCAATACCAGCAAATAAAATAATGGGGAAAAGCAGTTCTTAATGAGCCATACAGAGAAAAAAAAATAATCATTGGTGTTTGTCTGGCTTGTAAACTGAAATTGAAGGAGTTTTATTGCAGGCATCTGTGTAGAGTTACCACCTTCCTGTTGCACAGAAACTGAACTAGGGTGACACAATGGTTCTTCCAATCCCACCAATGCATATCTTAGTTAATTTGGAATGGCAATTAAACAACAGGAAAAAGACATTCTTTAATGCTAGATAAATATAATACTTGCCTGTGGTCCGGTATGCGTTCTGTAGCTGATATCTGAGCTCTGAGCTTAGTTTTAAAAAGTTCTAATGATATGTGTAAACTTGGCTTTGCTGCAGTTACAAATCTGATGTGTCAACTAAATTCAGCTAAAGTCAGCAAGGGGTGTGTGTGGTGGTTTTGTGGTTCGATTTTTTTTTTTTTTTTTTTTTTTTAGTTTGGAGTTTTGGTTTGGGTGTTGGTTTTGTTTATTTTTTTATTATTATTTAAAAAAAAATATCTTGGGCGTTGAATCGAGGTGTTAGCCAGTATGATGTGTTATGCTATTGTGGATAATATGCTAACAAAGCTGTTTTGAAAAAATTTTGTTGCCTTTGTATAGAATCTTTTTTTTTACCTTGTGATTTATCAGAACGAAAAACCTCTAGCTAAACTAGAACATTTGAAATACTGTGGGTTTTGGGAAGAGTGTTGGGAGGAAGGCAGCTTGAATTTTTGTCACTGCATATAAGTGTTTAATTTTTAAGCCTATAAGCGCTCCATAGAGTTTCTGCCTGTTCAAGCCTTTAATAAGGTTTAAAATCTGCACAAAATCAACATTTTACTGTAGGCAACTCTTAATGAGGGATCAGAATATTAGTTTTAGTTTCTTAAGAATGCAGATTTTGTACATCTGGTATCCAAAATTTACTACAAGAAAAACATACTGAGCTCGACTAATGACTGCTCTACAAGTGATTTTTAATATCCCCATGACACCATTCTCAGTAATAATTTGATCAAAGTATGCTAAAAATAAAATGGAGAAATAAAACATTGTTACAAAAGTGGAGTGGTTTAGATCTAAAGTGGGGTATTAATCTTCTCAGTGGTTCTGTTTTGAAGTGGGATATTTAATACTGAAACTAGTATACTTACGCAGCAAAACTTATAAGTAGTAGGTCTGTTGTGATTCTGACTGTTACTCGTCCAGGTAAAATCAGAATATTTACTTGTCTTTCCTCAAAAGTTTTGTAAGTGCATCTGTGCAAGCAGAAATCTCAGATGTTCTGATACTCTACATCTGTCGAATAAATCATAAAAAGTGAAAGCTTTATTAAGAAAAGGGTAATCATGTAATTTTGTTCATAACTGTATCCCTGCCAAAGTTTTGGGGGTTTGGGGGTTGGTGTTTTGGGATTTTTTTTGTTGTTGTTGTTGAACAGCTTGCAAGCAGGTTCTTAAAGAACAGCTACCAGCAAAATTATAGAGCAAGGTACAAATTCATACAGCGGGGAGCATGAGGGAGGGCTCATAGGGAAACTGAAATAGAAAGGAACTGAAAAATAATGCGGAATTTGCATTTCTTCATTTCTCCCTTGGTTGAAGGAAAGTTGTCCCACAAAAGCAATAAAACAGGTAATGATTTAGCTTAGTCTTAAGTAGTAATGACATTTTGAAATGATAATTGCATGCCTGTACAATACGGTGTATTATGCGTTTTGGTGACCAAACCAGCACACTACTGCTTTATTTCCTGGAGTTGTTAGGCTTCATACAGAGGCCTAAGAGGAGGGATAGGCTTGTTTTGTGCTGTGGTTTTTTTGCTTAGGAAATACAGGTGGCTGTTTTGTTTGCCACAGGCAAAGCAGGATGATGAAGAATACTGAATGTCTGACCAACAGGAGTTGATGTGGGGAAACAAGAAAACAAGAAACATGTAGGTGCATGTCTGCTAGTGAAGGAATTTGTCGTGGTTTATTCTTGGAGGAACTGATACTAACGAAGAATTCAAGCCTGTACAATTGTCTGTCTTCAGATACTCTACTAGACATTTAAAAGTGTGAATAAACTGTGGTCTCTTACAAACTTTCTAAAGTTCAATGCTTTTTTTTTTTTTAAATCTATTCTTCTCTGTTCCTTATGTAAATAGTTACTGTTGTTATGGTTCATCTCAAACATCAGGATAAAAAATGAAGCTGTTGCTTGCTACACACAGCTTCTTTTTGATTTATGACTTGTTCTTCCAGTTGACCAGCTTGGTTTCACTGCTGTGCTGTGTAAAACTAAAGTAAACTTTGAATGCTTTAATTAACTTTCCTACTATATGATGATAGAGCAAATAGTTTTGGAGTATGTGTTCATTACAGAAAGATGTATTCAGCTTGTCTGTGAACCTTTTATTTGCACGTATCAGCTGCATAAATCAAAAGGTACATGATTTATTTTAATCAGAAGTCAGAGTTATAACACACAAACACATTTTAAGAAATAAATGCCATTAAAATTCCCAGTGTTCAATATAGAATTTCAATGATTGACACGTGCTTGGAATGAAAAGGTATAGCACTGTTAGATATTTTGTGTAAATCTGGTCAAGAACTTGGTATAGCATGAAATTCCTGTTTTTTCAAAGTAGAAATTATCAGGTTTGCCTGAGATCTAAAGGTTGTAGTTCTGATTCTGGCAAGTTTTATATTTGAAATTATTTAATGTGTTTTTAACAGTCTTTACAGAGTAACTTTATGCAGCTTAGCCAGTTTGACAAAATCATAAAGAGGGGACAAATATTGTTTGTGAATTATGTGCTTTTTTTATACTCTAGGTTGTGATCTCTTTTTTCATTCTAGTAGCACAAGATATGCCGTTGGTGGTAATGTCACCCAGTAACAACAGGAGAGAGACAGTAAAAATTAATGACTTTAATTTCCTTTTTAGTACTATTCTATATTAAGATACAAGCTTTTTCATTGTACAGTTAATTGAAGCCAATTAAACAGGTTTTATGAGACTAAATACTTCCTTCTTTAGTGAATGATTTGGTATTAATAGTATTAAGATTGATTACCAGAAATCTAGTATTTTAATTCTTCATTCAATCTGCTTCTGTTTGATGAATCCATTTTCATTCCAAGGTTATGTTTTGCTTCATTCTGAGAAATATATTGGGAACTGAGTAATACAGTCAGGCTTCTCCTTAAAGATAAGAGGAAGGATCAAAAGGAGAATTTCTTTAATCAATGCTTATAGCGTGCTGTTCAGAGGTAACCAGTGGATTTCTATTGATTGTGGCAATTCAATCACTTCTTATAAGGAAAACCTGTGTGCTTAACATCTTTATTTTTGGTTTGGCTTTGACCTCTCTGATTAAGTTCATCAGTAGTTATTTGCTGGGCAAATATGTCAGTGGTGTAGAAGAAACAGTCAGTTAAGATTGCAGAGCTCAAAGTTGTGGTAGGTTTGATTCTAAAAATAATTACATAGTACACAATTCCATCGTTTGTGTGTGTGTGAGTGGTCTTATGTCTGTTAAGCTGTTTAAATAGAGTTTGTACTAAATAACTTCATTTTCTGTGATGTAGCAAGCCTTAGAACTATTCCACTGATTGCTTTTGGAAATCAAAACCACACAACTTGGGAGTTCAACCTGCTGTTGTTTTTACTAGTTCATCAGATTTTAGGCTGCATGAATAAGTCCAACCTGGCTAAAATATTCAAGTGGTGCTCTTTCAGACAAATGCACCTTCCAGCAAGAGCAAGAAAATTTGGAAACAATAGAGATGGCTGTCACATAGTTTGACTTTCTTGATAAAGACCAGGTAATGTAATCCATGAATTTTGCTGTTGACAGTACCTACATTTACTCTTACCAAATACTGTTCTACTTAAATGTTTACTTTCAGTGAAGTCATGCAAAGACCATGCAGGAGAAACTGAAGATTGTTTCTGCATGAAATGGGGATAGGATTCTGAAACTAATTTCTCTTTTGAGAGATCAGGCAGAATATTGGACTTGTTTTATTTGAGAAATTTTCCATTATTATTAGTAATGGAAAATAAATGGAAATAATGTTTAACTCCTCTGTTGAAGTATGTATATACTTACTATTGCTTTTAGTGCTCAAATACTTTGGAGAACTGAGGCTACTAAAATATAGACACCACCTTAATTGTTTTTTAAAAAAAGCTCGAATACTCCAATGGAAGTGAGATTTAAAATTTTAATTTCTTTTCTTGAATACAGTCAGAGAACATGTGGCAGATAAAAGTGGGTCCCTGCAGTCTGTAAAGGCAGCAGCTTGTGTATTGACTTTACTTTTCAAAGTCAATGCAATCTATCCAAACACATTGTAAAGCCAATTTTAATTGGCACAAAAGAATTGGTTTGAAACTTCCCACCTTCTTGGGAAGTTAATTAGATGGTCATGTTTTATTAATTAATAACATTTTAAACCAAAAATGAGTTCGTTCACAGCTGTTTGTGGTAGAGAGAAGCAGTGGATTAAATTTGAGGCCTAGTTTTCTTGACAGGGATTTCATAACATTTCCCACACAGTACTTTACTTGTCTCAGGATTCGGATAAATATGCGTCTAGATTTCTGCGGCTTCAGTAATTGCCTGTTTGTTTGCTGAAGCTCTGGTTTGTAACTTCCGTTAGCGAGACCTTTCAAATTTGAGAGGTGGGTTATGCAGTGGAATGCAAGAATAAAAGCTGCACTTGTATCTTTGTACCCAGGCTTGGTGATCAGTAAATGTAATTGAAGTTCAGTGCCTTATGACACTTTGGCAATGGTTATAACTGTTTAAAAGATAATACACTAAAAACATGTATCAGCTATTTGAAAAGAAGAAAGGCGCGTGCCGATTCTTGAAAGTGAAGCTGGGACTGATGTTTAAAAGGAAATTTAGTTCTCTTGTGCTTGTGCCAGTCTGATAGGCACATAATGTTCCTTTCTTCTCGAGGGAAGCAGAGGAAAACAATCATATGAAGACATGTTTTAACAGTGTCTTGCTCAGCACAATGGTGTTTAGCCATGTTTCGAAGCATTCTGGGAAGTAAGGGCTTGGGCATTATCTATGAGGCCGAATGGTGAGAAATTTTGAATAAATGGTGTGGGGAAATACATGCTACATACTGAAATTATTGTAAAACTTATTACTGCCTGAGGGTATACTTCACAACAAAAGCATTAATTAAAAGCAGAATTATCCTGGCAAGACGTGGAGAACAAGATCTGTTCTTGTAACAGAAGCATAATTGCAGTCTTGTCAAAATATCATTAGACCCTGTGGCAATTGAAAGAACATCTTTCCAACATGGCTTGGTTTCTTGGAGTCCATTTTTTTATGCTTTAAGTAATTTAGCAGTTTTGTATCTACAACTTTTTCTTAATTTTTGCAGTCAGGTTGAATAAATGGTGGTTTTGTGAAGATCAGAAAGAACTGAAACAAGTAGGACCAGATGCCCTTCAGCATGTTATTAAAGGGAGTAATGCATTGTTTTTGCAGAGCTGTTTTATCCTCCTACAGTATGAACCTGATGGCTGCTTGGTATGGAAAATTAGAAGGAGGCGCGTTATAGAGGAAAGACATGATGGTTGTTAATTTAACCCTTCTTTGTTTTAGAAGGTTGTTTTCAACTTGAGTTAATGAAGCACGAGATATGGCAGACTATCTGAAACAGGTTTTATCAGCAGTGCACTGGATGCAACATGCTCGGCAATGTCATTCATGACTGTTGTATTCAAGAAATGTTGCATGTGCTTGAATACATCCTTTTGAAGGCTGTCTTTACAGTGAGGCATTGCCATTTAAAAGGGGAAGGCTGTAGTTGAGTGCTAATGTGTCAAGATTCTAGCAACAAAGAGTGGGTTCAAGTACAATCTTGATTATTTTAACTATAAAAATTTGAAACATAGACTCATTAAACTACCAGTCTGTACAGAAAACTATATGTACATCTGTACTCAGATATCTTTAGTCATTAGTTTGACTTTTAGTCCCTATTTTTGCTAACTGTTGGGTGTATGTAGTTGTGTAGTTTATAGGCATTTAGACCAGCTGATCACAATTGACTTTCAGCTTCTTAAAGAACTCAAGAGCCCTTATCAGAGTTGCTTTGTGGTATTATGAAGACTTTAGTTCTGCTAGTCACTTACATCTGGCAATGGTTTAAGCAGGCATAGTTTAATTATTTTTTTTCCTTCTTTATTTGCTATTGTTTCTTAAAGCTGCTCAAGAGCTTTTGAGCTTTAATAGTGTTGTTCTCTAAGGTGTTTCTTTTCATCAATTTTGGGGGAGGCAGGAGGAATATTAAAACACCAAAATTGTTTGGTGGTTCCTAAGATATTGAACTTCAGCTTTCTGAAGCCAACTATAGAAGAGATTGAGCCAGTTTGCTGTTTTAAATAAGTAGTAATTGAATCACTTCAATTCCTAAAATTTGGCAGTTATGTGATAGTTGGTATGCAAATGTTGAAAAACTTAAGTTCCATTTCACTGTTGGAGTACTTCATGAAACTTGTTTACTGTGCAAAACTTCATCTATTCTGATATCTTATTTTTTTACCTTAATGTGCTTTTTTTTTTCCAAAAGCATTTTTTATCAATATGAATAAAAAGTAGTCTGTAGGAGTTGGCAATCCAGTCTGCCTGCAGCATTCAAGGTAATCTTTGTTTAAATTAGTTCTTAATTGACAACTTTTCAGACTTTAAACTAATTAGAAGTGGATTTCTTTCTTCCCAAAACCTTACTCTTGGGAAGTGACTTGAAACAAATACTTTAAAAGGTGGCATAGTCAAGATCTAGTGTGATGTGGGAGCTGCTGCTCCATGCATCACATGGTGTGTATTGGTGACATGAATCTGTTTCCAGGCTTTTTCTTCTTTAGCCCCTTCTGTCTTGGATGTCTGAAATAGGAACTTAAAGAACCTGCTGGCTCCCATGTTCTTTAAAATGCCTGGACTTTCTGATGACTCAGTTTGCATATGGTTATGTGAATTTTAGTGGTAGTCAATATAGTAGCTGCCCAAATATATACTCTGTGTCTATATATGGGTGTGTGTATTTTGGAGTTTTCTTGTTACAGAACTGCTAAGAAAATGAAAATGTATAAAAGCTTTCATGGTTTAGAAACTGTAGCCTGTAGGAAAAGATTAGTCTTGACAATGCAGCATTGTCTATTGAGTCAATTAAGCATGTAGGTTTAGCTAGCTTGGGAGCAAGTTCCAGCATGTGACATAAATAGCACTCTCACATAACAAATGTAGGCTTAGTAAGTGGGCCATAATTTCCCCGGCCACTTTGCCAGGTTGTTTTGAGTCAACTGTACTGATGCAGAATTTGAGTCTTCCTGATGACTGTCTTGGGGTACTACTGCTACATGCTCAAAAGAGTGTTGGATCAAAATAAGGCTAAGTTGGTGAAAGTGTTGTCTCTCCTCATTGTTTCCTGGGCATGTGCTTTTTTTCTGTTTATCCATATATAGTAATGGAACCTTGTGGCCCCAATGACTCAAAAACCCTTAACAGTAGTGCTGAATCTCCAACCTGTCCCACTTCTCATTAGGCGTTCAGAATGTATTCAAGCTAATCCTTTGATCTAGTGAAAATAACATTTGGAAGAAATAAATACCTGTATATGTTGTCGTAGCCTTCAGGCTAAAGTCAGCATTCTCCAAGGTGGTAGTTTTCAAAAGGCAATCGGTGACTAGCTGGTGGCCCTTTAGATGCAAGTTGGTGATATTAAAATTGTGGCAAACTAAAGGATTCTTTCTCTGCGGCAAGCAGCAAACGGGGAAAAACCTTGTCTTTGTAGTAGCTTGTGCCTTTTATGTCAGATCTGCCTTCGTTGCTGGCCAGCGGATTTTGTTTTGTCTTCTGGGTTTGGAGAACCACCTTTTTTTTCCTCCTTTCACCCCTTCTCCCAATCCTGTTGTATTTGGTGGAGAATTATTAGGACTGGGCCTCCTTCAGCATGAACTCCAGTTCAGATTTCTTGTTGCATTTATGAAAATAGAAAGGCAATAGAAATTCCAGTAGCTTTCAGCTACTGATTTCAGGTAGTATTTGTAATACGCCTAAATGTATTTTCCAGTTGGAAAGATGAAACTATCTAATCTCTTGTAAAATAATATTTTGCAGTGTTAAGTACTGCCAGCTTTGCCTTGTTTCCTCCCTTACACCACTAGAAGTCTCAGCAACTTATGGTGGAGTGTAACAAATATGATCCCTGTTAAAAAATAAAAGTCTTGTTACAGACAAAACATGTATGCTTTTAGCCTTGATTTAAAGTATAGCTCTCATCAGCCTTTCCAACAGTTGTACAACAAACATACAAGAATAGTGTGGTTGACCAGGATAATTTATTTTTAAAATGATTAAATTGTATTTTTTGCTACTTTAGGGAATCACAGAATCACAGAATTTTCAGAGTTGGAAGGGACCTCTAGAGATCATCTAGTCCAACTCCCCTGCTAAAGCAGGATTGCCCAGAGCACATTACTCAGGACTACATCCAGGAGAGTTTTGAAAATCTCCAGAGAAGGAGACTCCACACCCTCCCTGGGCAGCCTGTGCCAGTGCTCTGTCACCCGAACTGTAAAGAAGTTTTTCCGTGTGTTGGGACGGAACTTCCTGTGTTCCAACTTGTGCCCATTGCCCCTCGTCCTGTCACTGGGAACCACCGAGAAGAGTCTGGCTCCATCCTCCTTCAACCCACCCTTTAGATACTTGTATGCCATAATAAGGTCTCCCCTCAGCCTTCTCCAGGCTAAAGAGTCCCAGCTCTCTCAGCCTTTCCTCATAAGGGAGATGCTCCGATCCCTCAATCATCTTGGTTGCCCTTCGCTGGACTCTCTCCAGCAGTTCCCTGTCTCTCTTGAACTGGGGAGCCCAAAACTGGACACAGTATTCCAGTTGTGGCCTCACCAGTGCCGAGTAGAGGGGGAGAATGACCTCCCTCGACCTACTGGACACACTCTTCCCTATGCAGCCCAGGATTCCATTGGTTCGAAGTTCTGAAATTAAGTGCATTTCAGAAGGATGAAATTTAGCTTTTAGATAATCTAAGTCATTGGTTTCCAATGTATCCTGTATAGTATGCACAGCATTGGAGCAGGGGAAGAAAATGTTTTTTTTGTGCTGTTAATAAATACAATTTAAAAAATAAAAGTGCTTCATCTTTAGCTCATCCTTTTTTACTTTTGATTTTTGTGTATGTTTTATAATGTACATAATATGTTATGTAGTACATGTATATAACTTATAAATAGACATAATCGGGGGCACACACTCAAAAATGTTTTACTGATAGGTTTGTGGTCAAAAAGCTTGGAGACGACTGACCTAAGCTTCCTCGTAACAATGATTTGGGCATGTGTGGTTTTGTTGGGTTCTTTGTCCTGCTTCCCTTTCCTACTGGAAAAACTCTCTATATTTAAAACATTGGGAACAAAGCTTTTTGCGGTTTTTAGTTGGTCAGGTTTACCTGCACGGGTGTAGGTGAAGTTGCCTGGTGTGAACAATTAAATTGGGGTAAGATTGCTTTGATTCTGTTGTTCTAGTGTAAAAAATTTTAGGAGCTGCGTTTTGTATCATTGAATTGAAATTTCCAAAAAAATACTGGCCACTTTTAAACACAATGTTAGGTGTACTGGTGTTTATAGGCTGAACACAAAAAATAAAGCCTGTCATAGTTCAAGCTGAAAACTGAACTTTGCATGTCAGGTGTGATATTTAATGGGTTGAGCCATCTGCTGAAACAGAAATTGTGAAACTAGGTGATTTTGATTTGCGTCCTTGTTATTGTCCTTATTCTCCTTGCATGTTCGGTGTGATTAATTTATGTAATTTTTGTTAATTTAGAAATTATGAGCTTATTGACCTGTTGTTTATATTGTAAGTCATAAAACTAAAAAACTGAGGTACCTACTGAAATGTTTAAGCTTTTTGCCATACATGAAACTCTTTTCAATTCAAATTTTGAGAAGGGTGTTCAGACTGTTTTTAGTAATTTTCCTGTAATTTTAACTTTCTCAAAATAAGGCAGTAGCTCTGGACATCTTTCCTCTGTGCAATTTCAGGACTGACGTAGGGCACTTGGTACTACATCCCCTTCACAGATTCTTGTATTGCTTGAGTCTTGTATCAGGGAATTACTCAGCATTTTTTAAAAAATGTCTTTTTGAAAGGGGTTGCTTTCCAAAGCTGTCTTGGAAGTTCCTTCTGCATTACATACAGCAGAAAGAAGGGGCTGGTTACAATGTGCCTGTTCCTTGGCCCAGTTGTGTCATCAGTAAAGAATTGCAGCAATCTGAACCTTTAACATAAAAACTTACAAAACCGTAGTCCTAAACTTTAGCCTTCTCCCGTGTTCCAGGTTTGGGTGGGGTCTTGGTCCTGCTGGCTTATGGAGGGGGTTTTGTTTATTTATTAGTGTCTTCTGTTGGTTTTGATGCTCTTGGCTATTTTAAGTATTTCTTGTTTTGATTTTTTCCTTCCTCTTCGCTGTGGTGTCCGTATGGGAGTTCTCATAAGGTGATGTTGCTCCAACTTTTATAGATAGTGAATTTAATTCCTTCTATAGGAGTGGGTTAATGTGGTCATGAAGTAAGTACTTCTCAGAAAATCTGACTACATCAGCAGAGCCACTAGTGTGGATTCAGTAGGTGAAGACAAAAGGAAGCTTTTTTGCCTTGTATGACCTGAGTAATAAAGGCGTGGCCAGAAGTGCCCTAATCTTGGCACAGCATATGCCGTGGGAGACTTTTTGCCTGTATAGCAACATCAGCCAGAAGGGTAAGAATTTTTGCCCTGTACCAAGGTGGTCAAAGCTAGCAAAATAGCATGTGTTACTGACTCAGTTCTTTCTACTCTTGGGTTTTATTGTCATGGCAAGTTTGAAAGATAAGTGATCTGTTGGCATTGTAAATGTTTAAGGTAATTTGGTGACCGTATCTTCTACTGGCCAGCACATTGTGCACCCGGCATTTGTATGGGGGCTGAGGAGGGCTTGGGTTTGGTAGATGTTAGGTGTGCTGGCCTTTACAGCCACCACCAAAGAGGCTTGAGGAGTTTGGTAAGGTTTTCATGCAGAAGGGCTATCCCTTATTTAAAAAAAAAAAAAAAAAAAACCAAACCAAAAAAAACCCCAAAAAGGCAAGTGTTGGTAATAAAAGCTCTGCTGCAAAAGAGGAAAAGAAGAATTTGTTACTGTGTTTTGTGCTTTTTAAAAAAGTTTCTCCAATAAATATTAATGGTGATCAGGTGGCAGCTCTTTCCTATATATATACCTCTTGCTTTTTGTTACTGTGTGACTATTCGGTGGATTTCTCACTGCTCTTGTGATGCTTCTGCATTTGAATCTGAACTTGTAGACCCCTTGAGGTGTCTGTACTTTTTGCTATATATTTTTACAGATGAATAGATCAAAGTAACTGGGTCAAAATCCCACTTACACTTCTATGCTTTTATATGAAGTATGATATTCCTTCTTTAATGATGTATTTAATTGTTTTCAGCTTTGTTTCCTTAGGATTCTGGCATTGTCAGTCATTTATTGCTGTCTCCCAGTACAGAGGGTTTGTTTTCCTAGATGTTTTGTGAACAAAGGTGACTGGGTAGGAAGAGGAAGCCTGTTGATTTCTCCTAGGAAGAAAAAGCCTCTCTGTTACTGGATATTGTTAAATCTTGAGAGTACTTCAACAGACTGAAATACCTAGTTAGTGGGGCTGTACAACTTGACTATTTCTGGAAGTACTTTTGACTCCTGGTAACATAATGAACTCAAAACAGCTGCAGAGGTGGGTTCAGCATCAAACACACTGACTGGGTTTTAATTGGCTTCACCTGTCCAAACATATGGGTGATGGCACTGGAGGCAGAACTTGACACCTACATTTACATAGAGAGGAAAGAGCCTGGCTTGACTTTCAGGGTGGTAAGAAAGCTTTTTTGAGCAAGGCTGAGAATTAAAGTTTTATTTGTAAAGTGAAATTGTGCCCTTACAATATGAAGCCTCAAAAAATTCATTCTTTAATACATAAAATTTATGCTACTTTCCCCTACTTGGACCAACATTGAATCTCTTTCCTAAGAGTCGCTGCTTCAAAGTGGCTAGAGCTTTCAGTGTACACACTACAGGTCAAATTTTTTAAGTTTAAGAAAAACCTAACTAGTTGTGGCTATCTGTGGATTGGTGTGTTTGAATTTATAGAAAATGGGAGTGTATTTAATCAACCATCTGAAATGTAATGATTCTTTTGCTGGATATTCCAAGATATCTTCATGACCTAACTTGAGGACCTAGAAGTAATTGGGGTCTGATGCCTATAAATAAGCTTTCATATATTCTGTAAGATTTTAAATATGTCTCTGGTGTGGTACTGCTCAGGAGCTGGAAGGTGCTGCGAATCTGAACCCTGATTAGTTGGCTTCATTTCAGTCTTCATTAAGAGGGTGTGACCTGTGGGTTCCAGCTGATTAAATCCAGGGATGGGGCAAGTAAACATCTTAAGAAAGAACTTTTTCCAGACCAAGGCAGACTAGTATGCATGTATTTATATTCTTTTTTTCCCTTTTGATTTTTTGCTGGGGGGGGGGGAAGCATATGCTGAAATTTTTGTTTTGAGTTTTCCAGAAAGAAATCAGATATGTTAGAAAGCTAGATTTTCAGGCCGCTCAAACAAGTAGAACTTCTGAGTGTTTTTGACTGTGTCTCCATAGAAATTCTTTCCTCCCCCACCATGTTCTTTCATATTTAGTTTCCATAACCAGTGCACTATTGTGAAGGAGGGGAAATGCAGGGTAACTGCAGGGAAGCCAGCCAATCACTCCGGCATCGGAGCAGACTCCAGGGCTTGTGGAGCTAACCTTTGTGACCTTCACAAGGGGCCTCTCCGAGGAAAGCCATTTTTCCTGCCTTGTAATGGTAAAGAAAAAACTTGGCAACTCCTTTGATCAGCAAAGCAAAAACAAGGAGAGCAAGGAGCAAATGGGCAGCTTTGTGCACAAAACTACTAAGTCAGTGCTAGCTTTCTCTGTGCTGAGAACAGCATTAACACCTTACGTAGCATACATGCACATTTCTATAGTCTTGGGGTATTTGTTGCATAGTTTTAGAAAATCCTGCTGTTCAAAACTAAGGGAAAATCTTGGTTGTTACCGGTTACGGTGAAGTGAAAGTGTTTCATCTAATAACTTGCAATGGGAGAGTGAGGGAACTTTTCCTTTCTTATTTTTTGGGGCGGGGCAAGATTTTCAAAAGAAAAGAAGGAATTGCACAACACTTAAAAATAATTCTAGCATCAAAAAGTGGACATTTGTATGCAGCTGGCATATATGTTTTGCTGTAAAACTTGTTGCTTTGCAGCTTTTGATGATGTTTTCTGTTTCTCGATGCCTACAATGCATTTCAGCTGCTTAATAGAAGGAACAGTGGTTTTGCTTTGCAAGTGTGTAAAGTTTTATTTTGACTTGTACAGATTTAAAACCAAACAAAATCTGTTCTCATATTGGGAAAATTTTATATCAGCTTTTATCATCTCCTTTATTATGTTCTTACTGTTCTTCAGCTTCTGATCTTCAAATGCAGCTGTATGCTTCTGTTTTGCAGTTCCTAGTCTCTCTGATAAGTTGTGTTCCCCCTCTGTGATAGTTTTCTGCTCAACAAATTGAGTTAAATCTTCCACCTGAGCTGCCGTGCTCTGTGTTCTTCTCAGCCTGAGAGTAGGAGAGGGTTCATAGCGTTTTTACTCAGTACTTCTTTCCATTTCAGTGAGAGTCTGCCTCACAGTTTGATCTCCCAGACCAATATATTTCTGTCCAGTGAACTCCGTTCATTCTTGGGAAGAATTCTTCCTGTGGTTTGTAAACTTGCAGATTTCAACCTCCTTCCTTGGCTACTTCAGCTTTTCTTCGTGAAGCTTGGCTCCTTAGGAAATGTTGATATTACCAGATTGCCAGATTCCTTTGCAAGTCACGTTTCTTCTTTTAGACTTCCACTATTCACTTTCTTTTGATCTTTCAGCCTTTCCTCTGCCACTCCCTAATTAATCACCCCTAGTACTGTGCTGAAGTGGTTCACAGTGTTTTTCTTCGTTCTTACATGACTGAAAATAAATAATCAGCTCCACAGTAATGGAGCGAGGTAACCAGGTTTTCAGATCTGCATTGTTTTGGAGTGTAGTGCCTTTCAATTTTATGCAAGTGCAGAAATTTAAATTATTTTCATTGTCCTACAAAATAGCTACAGGTTTTCAGTAACGAAACAGTTTAGTAGATCCTTGCACAGTTCTGGATGTGATGCAAATTAATTTCCCATGGGCAGGATTTATTTTTTGTGCAAACTGGTCCTCAGCAGCTTCCTCCTGCAGGACATCTGTAACTCCAACATCTACAGTGATTTCCAGATAAGATACATGGCATTTCATGAAGATACCCAGGAAATTGATTTGCTTGAAGTCTGTCATCACCAATGAATTTTTAAGTAAATTGTAGCAGAGTGATTCCATCTGCAGATTCATTTTTCTTGTGTCTACCGATAGCGTGATACGGTCTCACTGCAGTTACTGTATTTAAGGGACAAAGCCAACATCTGCCTACTGCCTCCCTTGTTGATTGCATTGACAAAATCAGCAAAGAGCATCTCCTGGCCTGCTCTGTGAGCAGGATTGTGCCTCCAGGCCCTCCTCCTCCTCCTCTCTCTCATGTGGAGGCAGCGTTGGCAGCAGCAGCAGCAGCTTCCAGCCGGCTCTGTGCATGCTCCAGCACAGGAGGTGGTATTTGGCTGCAGGGATGATGCTTGCTGTCCAAGCAGCTGTTCCCTGTAGTAGAGGAGGTGAGTTACCAGACAGACTGCTAGATTGCAGGACTGCTGCAATCAAAGTCCATTTAGTTAAGGAAGATTGCAATCCTGAAGAGCCCAGAATATAAATAGGCAAGTCAGAGATGAGGAGAAAAGGAAGCATGAAGAAATGGGAACTCTGAAATAGAGCCGCTCAACTCCAGGGCCTTGTGCACTTTCTCAGTGCACATCCAGCATACTGGATATTTTGTCCATCTTCTGCAGCATATTCTTTGCCCTTGTTATGCTGTTACATTTTGTTGTTCTTGATACACATGGCAATGCAAGTATGTTTCTTCTTGTAGAGAAGAATATGATATTGTCAAATCTGTTACAGTCCTTTTCAGTTCTCATTTGAACATAAATATTTTTTAACAATTTTCTGAAGAAACAGATTTTTGAAAATATATCTAAAGGATAACAAGGAATCAGAGAAGAGTGACTAGAAGGTATAATGTGCCGATTTATAGAACTAGAGTCACGGTATCTAGAAATAGATTTATTTCTTTTTAATGTTCAGTTTACTTTTAAAAGGTTTTGAGATAAAGTTTAAAACTATGACCTTTGTAGTGATATAAAGTGATTGCAGAATAAATTTTAAAGGTAATACTAAACAGTGCATGTTTGCTACCGAACTTTGAGTGATAAATTCTGGAAGGAAGTTGCTGGGTAAGTACCTGGAACTATAAAGTGTTAAACCACAGCTCAGAATGTAGTAGCCAAGTGAATGTTTACTTTTTTTGTTTATTCAAGCCTCTCAGTTCAAAACTAAGAAACTGAGAGCAGAAGAGCAGAGTGATTTGTTTCCTTCTTCTGTAACTCTGAATCCAAAATTGATGTGAAAAAATTACGTCAGTTTTAAAAAGCTTTCAGTATGTGGTGACTAGAAGCAGTTGATTCAGATCACTAAGTGCAGATCAGACATTTTATGATAATATTGAAAATTACTGGAGCAGGGCAGACCACAGGGATTATATTAGCTCAGTGTTAGGTTTTAGCAGGCTAATTGTGGATGACTATGAAGGAATATTAATTAAAAAAGATATTGGGGGTTTCATTCTCATGATATATCTTCCTTTTTTTTGCCTGCAGGTACTGGTTTATATCTTCTGATCTGAAGATTACAATCTAGATTACTGAGTTTAGAGGGCAAGAGTGGATATATTCTGAAGTTTGTGGTGACAGTGAGTCCCTGTGATGGAGCTGTGTTGTAACCGTGTGTTTATTTGCAGTTCACACAGCTTGTCCTGGCAGGTGTATGTCAGGTAGCCTATATAAAGGCTTGCATTGTGAGAAGTTGACATGGAATTAGGATGAGTATCATTTTGTTAACTTTGTTCTCTAATTTACTGCGTAAAATTCAGAAAAGTTGTGCCCTGTTACTCAGCTGTGTACATATTGGCACTTCTGAGATCAGAAGCGGTGTATCTTCCAAACACAGGTTATGAAACAAATACCTTTTGTCTCCAGAATTTTATATGGTAGCTACTGAATGAGCCAAACCCAAACAAATAGAAAAAACCTAAACAGCCTTCAGAGCTTGTGCTTACAATTGTGTTTGAATTGAAGGGTTTAAGACAATTTTGCCTCCCTGGTTGGTGGGCTGAAGTAGCCCTGTAGAATGGTGGTAAGACAACTTTTGGCTGTAGAAAACCTGTCTTCTATAAGAGATTAAAGGAGCTCTGTTTGTCCAAGAGTTCAAAGTGACTTAATACTTAAGCTTCTTCACCATCAAGGGAATTTCTAAAATGTGAATTTTGCAGGCGAAAAAGGAAAAGCTGGAAGTTTATAATGGTGTCATTTGGAACTGAAAGGGAGTGGAGGAAAGGGATGGGTCGCAGGGAAGTGCTGACTAATGGTCAGCAAACAGTGTCAGGGAGTTCTTGTGTTAAGAGCTGGCCTCACTTCCTAAAAGGAAAATAAACCCCATACTGTTCAAGCATAAAGTTTGGGTTGGGGAAGTCTCTAAGGTGGACTGTTAGAAAGTGGGGAGGGACTATCCTGGAAGGAGAGCTTGATTATAATGATGTTTTTAGCCATTAAAAAAGACACACAAATAACTTCTGGTGTGACCTGTATTCTGATCTTTTATGTGGGTAGGGTGTATTCATATCTTTATTGTATTAGAGAGGTCTGTTACTAGTAAGCAAGATTTTTAAATGCTAGATGTATATTTTATGGGTGCATGTGTTTTAAAAATGTATACCAATAAGTAAATATGTTTTTCCCCCTTCTCCCACTGCAGCAACACCAATCACCCTCACCCTGCAATGACTGAATCCTGATTTTGATAAGTAGTAGATGAAGACTACAGGGATTCTAAATTTGGAATTAACTTATGCTAAGTTAGGGAATAATTTTAAGTTATTTAGAATTTATTGGAAATTCTACTCTTATTGTGAATCTCCTGATGAAATTAAGTGAAAGTTGGACAACTATGATTTTTTTTTTTTGTAATCTGTTTTGCATCCTAAGGGGAGCCTTGAACAGTTTCTAAATAAGTACTTCACTATGTTTATTGATAAAACATGGTAGCTGCTAATTTTGGCAAAGACTAAACTGTTACGTATCTTTAGATGAAATTTGTACTTTAAGAACAGTTAGTAATTTAAGTTATGTGCTTTTAAATGGTCCTCTGCCTAACACATTTTATAATCACTATTTTTAATTCCCTCTATACCAAAAAGATACTCAAAAGCAAATCAAATTACTGCAAATCAAATACATATTGGTATCTATTATGTTGATTTAATGGAATAAATTAAAACTTCAGACCTCTTTAAATAATACATGCGTGTTTTCTTTCTAGAAAGCATATAGAATTTGTTTTGCTGATGGTGATTTTACTGTCTAGGTTTCTCTGTTACTTCCCCAAAGTCTTGATAATAAAACAAAATACAAATGAAAATTTCCATTTGATAACTTCTGAAACTTGTAATGAAATTTGAGTTCAAAATTAGTTTTACTTTACATTATTTATTAACAACGGGCTTCTGAAATACTTTTTAAACTGATGACCTTTTAAACTCTTTGTGACTGGTGAAGGGAAATACAGAACCTTGAAAATCCTCAGGCTGAAAACATTGTTTAGTTCACTTTTAAAAGTGAATATAATAGGTATTATATTTAAGTATACTATACATTTAATTATTACAGCTATAATTTTAAATTATATAATTTAAGTAGCTTAATCTCTTCTCATGGTTTTGCTCTGTATTGTCTTTGCCACCCTAGGTTAAATGGGTAAATAAAAATAACTTTTCAAAGCATAGCCTTCAGACAGTGAGTTGGATCTGTTGCTTCTGGAGCGTTGCAACTTGGGAAATCTGTCTCTGGGGAGCTGAAGCATGGAGGATGAAAAAGAATAATTTGCTGGCAAGAAATAGTGTGCAAGATTGCCTAGAGTTGGCTGCTCACAAGTTGCTAGTTCACAAGTACTGACTCAGGCAGCAACTTGCTGTTGGAAGATTTTTGTCCTTGTTTTATATGGCAATCTGCAAAGTCTTCAGAGATGCGAATATTTGCCTCTGAACTCGGCAGCATGTAGTGTTTGTCTGATCTGTAAAAGTAAAAATGGGTCCCTGAGACATGGTCATAAGGAAGAGTCAAAAAGGGATGAAAAAAAATGTAATACAGGATGTAGAAGTGGAAAAGGGGAAAAAAAAAGGAGAAAAACATAAAAACGCATAAGTATAGAGAAAGGAAATAGAGGAGTTGTTTGGTGGTATTTTTTTTTTCCTAAGCTGCCGTCTCAAATGAGGGAAAAGATTGTCCGTAAGACTGTTTGTATAAGTAAAACTGAGAACATCTGAACAGCCAATCTGATTGAAGGTATCAAGTCTCAGTTTGAAGCATATATTAAAAATAGTTGACAATATTAATGATTTTAATGGCAAGAAAAACAGATCCACTTATTGTTTGTAGCAGAAAGCTTTGCATTCATTTCCAGTAGGTCCTACCTAATGGTTTCTTAGAATCAGCTTATCCTGTCAAGGCCATCTGGGAGTGATCATTGTCTGAACACTCAAGCAACCAGTTTGAACTGCCCTCTGAGACTTCCTACTTAGAGCAATAAGGAAACAACCTAAAGAATCTTTTTATCTTAATATTTTGTTTTCCTTGGTGGTGGTTAGCCTCAGGGTTATTCAACAAGATTGCTAGGAACCCCCTTTAGATACTAAGGCAGCTGGCTATAGCGGCTTTTATTGCAGCATGCTTAGGCAAGCCTCTCTGACTTGAAAACCTTCAGGCAACCAAAAATAGGGTATATAGAAGGGGGTGTAAAATTGCCTGGCTCCTGTTCATGCAGAGAGGCATTTGATTTCTCTCTTGCTTTCTTTGTCTCCTTTTAAGAGCTAACTAGGGAGAGAGAAATAAGATAGAATCTTAGAGATAAAAGGACAACAAAGTGATAACGTATTCAGTGGCCCATCACTTCTGAAAATCGTCTGCCCTTCTCTTAATGTGAAAGTTAGTGTTTGTGTAATCTTGTCCTTAGTGGCACAGAAGACAAAATGGTCACATCTCAAGAAGGGCTTCTCTGTGTTTGCTAAGCAGGGGCGTAGGAGGGTATCTGTAAAGTTAAATTAATCCAATAATTTCACTTGAAATAGCAGCGGAGACAGTTCTTCCTTTAGACTTGCTCTCCTTGGTGATACATCTTTGTCTTTCATTTAAAATTAAGGACAGAAAGAAGGATGAATTCTGAGTATGCTGGGTGACTTAGCTAGGGGAAGCAAATTCTTACCGTTGGGGGCAGGGTGGAGAGAAGGGGGAGGTTTTCCTTACACGTAGCCTCTTTTTCTGCTGTGGAACCGAGAAGGCAAGTTTAAAATTAAATAAATCTGGTGATACAGAATGTGATCAAAGCATTTAGTCCTTTATGGAGTTTGGGAAAGGGTTGAACTGGGTACAAGGACTGTAAGAGCAAGGCCTTTTCTTCTTTGTTTCCGTATTACTGCAGTTTCTTATAGTTTTCAAAATAATAGAAAGAGCCTTGGAAATGAAAATGCCCTCATACTATTTTTTTTTTCTTTTTCCTGAAACTCAAAAAATGATCTTTCATTTGGGAAATCCACACAGGAATTCAAGAATCATATTTTTGAGACTCAAGTTAAAATACTTCTAAGTGTTGTGATACTAGCCTTATTTTTCTGGATGAGTCCCTTGAGTGCAGGGTGAAAAGGAATCATAAAAGCAAAAAAAAGCGTGTTATCGCTTCAGTTTTTGCTTTGACAAATGGCAGTTGTTTCAAGAGTATATTATAATAAAAGTGGTGCCACCTTGGCAAACCTTTGAACATCATGTCATGCCTTCATCTCTTCTATTAGTCATGCATGTATGGTTAGACTGCCTACTGCCCACCTACTGCACACCGTCCAGTTTAGCATTAATCACCGAAGTGAGGACCTTTCTGTGAGTGCTTTCCCAAGGACAGTGCTGTTCTGCAACTCCAAACCAGCAAGATGTTTATAATCAGAACAGTCAGCTTAGTGTAGAATCCTCGGTGTAGGTATCATGCACTGTGTGCATGCAGGCTAGGGCTAATGAAGGCTGCCTTTGACTACTTTAATGTTAAACACTGTATTTGTGTATCTGTAAAACCTCTGTTTCGTGTATCAGTGTCCATAGCTTTATGGGCCCTGCTTTCAGGAATTTCTGGTAGCTCTTAGCATCTTGCAAGCTGCAACTACTTTAGGAATAAATTCCAGAGGGATTTCTGGAAGAACTTGCCTGACTCTTAGTGACTGTGTGCAAAATCTCTTTCTGCACCAATTAGACTTCTGTTGGAGACATTTAAGGCATTTAAGTTCCCTTTACCACTTTGTTCTAGTTCAGATTCAAACCATTAATTTGCTGAATGAATTTCTGCTGCCTAGGACAGTAATTAAGTAGCATAGTATATAGGGTTCTATTTCATACTTTAATTAAGGGGCTGGAGCTCTGACAGGCTCTCTTCCCACCTGGTCAACAGGATGTTCGTGCCCACCATTCTCACACATTTTGCTTGTGTTCTTTCTCAAAGGTAATGAAATCACAGCTGTGACACAACACATGATTGCACACTGAACAACTGAATGTTGATTTTGAGGTGTGCTTTTGCAAGCTGAAAGTAGGATAGAGCTGTCTGTTGTCATACCACCAGTATGCTCTCTTGTCATCATATGACTGTGGTATGATTTGGTGAGGACGTCATCAGTAGCATAGATGAAGTAATCCAACAGAAGCTTTGTTTAGTTCATGCATAAAGACCTGTCAAACAGAAGAAAGAAAAAGGAAAACTCAAAAATACAGCCATATTATGTACTGCAGCAATATTCAGCAACTTTTATTTATGTTTCTATTTCTTTGAGGCAATTAGGCCATGGCTGGAGACATGACTGTCCTTAAGAGACAAACTCTTACAAGTTTTAGGTGGGCGGGGGATGTGTTTGTCTGACATTTTTGGGAAACTGTCAGATTAAGAAGTCATGAATTTTATTGCTGTATGCTTTTACATGTATTAGGCTGTAATAAATCTGAAACCTAAGGAAATACTGGAAGTTGATGTGGAGAGGACAAGTGGAAACACAGTGCTTTTCTCAAGCAATGGGTGGAATATCACCTTTCAGCAGATGAGGTTTTCATTGCTGTGTGACCAACAGCTTTTCCTTTTGTTGGATTTGTTATTTGCAAAGACAGTTGGAAAGTCCTAAAAGGATTTTGGGGCCATTTTAAGTGTGTCTCCTTGTCTAATAGTGGTTCAAATTTAGGGAAGTGTTTATGGAGGACTGAATTGGGGATAGAGATAATTGCTAACAGAGCTGTCTCATTTCCCCTTCAGGCTTTTCTCTTTACTGTTGCTGCTTGGAATTGAAATTTATGTTATCTCAACAATGTATTAATGCTACTTGAGGTATAAACCTGTAACTTTGTTACACCGTTTGCAAAGAAAAGTACTTCACTTTTAAGTCTGCAATGCCTAATTAAACATGGCCCATATAGCTGAAGACTTAGTTTCATGTTTTAATCTTTTCTTGAAATCCCCTGAATAGGATAGAAAAAAGGGATCACAAAGAATGTCACAGCTTCTACCCTCGGGCAAAGCTGAATCCACTCCATTGTGTGTAATGTCCTAAGAGCATCATCAACCATAACCCAGAAATCTCTGCATGCAACACTCCAGTTTTTGAGAGTGGTAATCAGAGCAGTTCATGCTGAGGCTGTTACTACTCTAAACTTTTTCTTTCATCCCACGTCTAAACTGAACTGTGGAAAATTCACCTGTGGGGTCCCCTAGCCTATCTGCCATGTCAGACCCATCTTGGCCTTCTAGCTATTGCTGCCCTTCCTAGGAATTTGCATCTGGCCCTGTTCTTGAATTAGTAGATGCTGTCACTTTTGCAGCTGCCCTGTGGTCAGACCACCATATTTGTGATTCTCCTGTAGCAATTAGGCCTCTGCAGAAGTAGATGTTCCAGTTTCTTGTCTGCCTACTAGAATGATAGTCTTATCATGACAAGTCTTACAAGGAATGACTGAGGGAACTGGGGTTGTTTAGCCTGGAGAAGAGAAAGCTGAGGGGAGACCTTATCACTCTACAACTACCTGGAAGGAGGTTGTCGAGAGGTGGGGGCTGGCCTCTTCTCCCTGATGACAAGTGATAGGATGAGAGGAAATGGATTCAAGTTATGTCAGGGGAGGTTTAGACTGGATATTAGGAAACATTTTTTCACTGAAAGGGTTATCATACATTGGAACAGGCTGCCCAGGGAGGTGGTGGATTCGCCATCCCTGGAGGTGTTTAAAAAAAGGGTAGATGTGGTACTTGGGGACATGATTTAGATGTGGTTTTGTCAGGGTAGGTTGATAGTTGGACTTGATGATCTTAAAGGTCCCTTCCAATCTCAGCAATTCTCTGATTCTGTGATATGTAGGTGGATATATTGCAGGTAGCCTACATTGCCTATGCACAGGACAAGTTTATGTAAGATTTGGCAACGGGGTTAGTTTGAAGTTGACTTTATTTTTTTGAGATAATTTATGGTATTTTCAAGAGCAGAAATACTCAGTTTCTCCTAGGGTCACCAGGAGAACTAACTTTCAGTATATATGTCAAGCCCTGATGTACTGGTGACAGCTCTAATAAATGCCATTATTGAATTATTTCAGGAGAATCTTACTCTGGTCATGATTCATCTAATCTTTAAAGTTCTTAGATGAAAAGAAATAAAAAGGGAAGACCTTTCAGAAAGTTAGACATTATGTGGGTTGAAGAAAGCTGTTTAGGAAGACAAAGGAAAAATGAAAGAACAGAATCTGTAGCTTAGTCATTTGAGGTAAAGCAGAATCATAGGTGACAGGCTTGTCAATGGAGCAGTTCACATTTGGGATATAATGAAAAGTTGAAATTTCACACCAAGTGAAATAATTAGGTTTAGGTTCATTTGTGCACTTACTTGTGTTACACGGAGACTTTCCTAGCCATCCCCAATACAAAAAGTACACAATGCCAAGTCAACAGTTTTGGTAGGTGTGTCATGATGTGGTCAGTGGTGTGTGTTTGTGTTTTGCTTTTAATAAAATGGGATTTCTATGAAATTCAGTGAATTGCTAAAATAGTCCCAAAAACCTGAAAACCAAAATCCAAGTTAGTCGTCTCAACTTCACTAGAGACTGGAAATAATTATGTCACAGATGTAAAATATAAGGCTTGTCTACATTGTAAACACAAGCATCACTTCATTGAGAGATGCTTTTGTAGTTCTTATGCTGATGCTTTTATACTGAAGAACAACTTGTCTTTCTAGATGTTTGTGACTATTTTTCTGAAATACCCTTTTATGAAGAGGCACGTCCAAATGCAAAGAGAAGCGATGGATGATGTATTCTGCCTTGTTTCATCTAGTCTGATCATCTCGTACCTAAGCTTAAAATATCTCTTCGCTGTCTTTTGCTTTTCTTCCTAATGGCACATTTCTATTACACATTTCAATAAAAACATATTTTCTGAAAAGATCCTTTCTTGTGAAAGGGAAGTCCTCATTAAAAATAACATAGTGCCTGTGCACAGTGTATAAGGTGACTTTGCTAATAAAGGCAAAAAAGAGGAAGAAAGAATCATGGTTTTGTAATGACTGAGAATTCTGCTATACAAATGAAGTCCTCAACACACCTTGAACAGCATTCCTACCAACAAGGACACTGTAGTTGCAATAAATACTACAGAATATCAAAACTTAAGGCCTCTTAGATAAGCCTTTCTTGAAGGATTTAAGTAATTCTTTTTGTGTCCTTTGTGTGGTTGTTTCTGATGTGGCTGTTGATAATACAGTTTGTCTTTTCAATGCAGAAACTGGAGTACAAATGTGAGGGTGTATCACACCTTGTGCAAAGGCAGATCAGTTATCTGTTTTTAGGAATGATTTCATTTTATTAGTCTGTTAGCATCTAAAGGTTATTTTCAATGAAAAGTAACAAATATGATTTTCTGGCTCAATGGGAGAGCTCAGGGGGTTGTGATCAGCAGCACAGAGTCTAGTTGGAGGCCTGTAGCTAGTGGTGTTCCCCGAGGGTCAGTACTGGGTTCAGTCCTGTTCAACATGTTCATAAATGACCGGGATGAAAGGACAGAGTGTACCCTCAGCAAGTTTGCTGATGACACAAAACTAGGAGGGGTGGCTGACCTCCGACAGGCTGACAGAAGGCTGTGCCGTCATACAGTGTGACCTGGACAGGCTAGAGTGTTGGGCAGAGAGAAACCTGATGAAGTTCAACAAGGGCAAGTGTAGGGTCCTGTACCTCGAGAGGAATAACCCCATGCACCGGCACAGGTTAGGGGTTGACCTGCTGGAAAGCAGCTCTGCAAAGAGGGACCTAGGAATCCTGGTGGACAACAAGTTGACCGTGAGGGAGCAACGAGCCCTTGTGGCCAAGAAGCCCAATGATCTCCTGGGGTGCACTAAAAAGAGTGTGGCCAGCAGGTTGAGCGAGGTCATCCTCCCCGTCTACTCTGCCCTGGTGAGGCCGCATCTGGAGTACTGTGTCCAGTTCTGCGCTCTCAAGTTGAAGAAAGACAAGGAACTAATGGAGAGAGTCCAGCGGAGGGCAATCAAGATGGTCAAGGGACTGGAGCATCTCTCCTGTGAGGAAAGGCTGAGAGACCTGGGTCTGTTTAGCCTGGGAAAGAGAAGACTGAGCAGGGATCTCATCAATGCTTATAAATATGTAAAGGGTGAGTGTCTAGAGGATGGGGCCAGATTCTTTTCAGTGGTGCCCAGCAACAGGACAAGGGGCAACGGAACTGGAGCACAGGAAATTCTGTCTGAACATGAGGAAAAACTTCTTTGAGGGTGACAGAGCGCTGGAACAGGCTGCCCAGAGAGATTGTGGAGTCTCCTCTGGAGATATTTAAAACCTACCTGGATGCATTCTTGTGCAGCCTGCTCTAGGTGAACCTGCTTTGGTGGGGGCAGGTTGGACTAGATGATCTCCAAAGGTCCCTTCCAAGCCCTACCATTCTGTGATTTTTTTTTAATTTTTTTAAAATTTTTTTGTCTCTTGATTTCCTGCTTCTTTTCCATTGTACCTTAAAAAAACTCAAACAACAAACAAACCAACCAACTGCCCTCCTTCTTCCTCCCCAAACAAAAAAACCCCATACCGCAAACTACCAACTCTTTAAAATTAGGTTAGAAATTGAATCTGACAAATCTTCCAGCATGTAATAGTGTTTAATGGTAATAAAGATTTCTTTCAATTAGAAATTCTGATTCTTAGTAACTGCAGAAATGCTCTTTGCATGCAAAAAAAATAGAATATTTTTCTTTTCTTTAAAGTTGTTCTTGTCAATATGTAAATAATTAGTATATGACTGTAAAACTTGGGGCAGGTTGGGAGAGGCAGCTTGGTTCTCTTCATAATGCATAGCACTTTCAAAATGCTTTTTGGTGGGGGGTGTTGTGGCTTGGAACAGTCGCTCTTCTTGATTTAGCATGTTCTAGCTTTGTTTTTCTAAGGCCCGTTACCATCGACCTGTATTTATGGTACAGTCTAAGTTAATTTCCTTAGTTTATACAATATTTGTCTGTTTTAACAAGGATTTACTTCGCCTAGACATAAATGAACAATAATAGTGTCAGATAGCTAGATGTTGGATCTGAGAATTAATTCTATGAAGTAAAATGTCTTATGTTCCTTGATTGTCCTAGAGATGTTGATTTTAATTCCAAGACTGTTTATTCATTTTGTTCTGTGCACATAGTACAGAGCTGTGATTCTATTCTAGTTCATGAGTAGGTAGAATCTAAGTTTAATTTGATAGTACTGTACTAAATATAACGGCTGATTTTCATTGATTTAATCTAATTTGCTGACATTTTTAAAAAAGTTTGAGGTTGACAGTAGTCCTTTATCAAGGTGTGGCTCAGGCCATTTAAAAAAAAGATATTGAATGTAAGAATTGGGGCAGTTGTCATGTAATGCAGCTACTATGGAAAAAAAATCTATTTAGTGCAGGGAAAGGTAATGTAGTGTTGGTGTCAAGAGTTCTTGTTATGTCCGTTTAGACCTTTTCTGCACAGCTGTTCAAAACAGAAGGAAAGGTCTTTACCTGTGGAGAATGCCCTGTTTCCATACCTAAATTGATAATCAGAAATATATATTCTAGCAAGTTACCCTGGTGCATATGCTGCAGATACTCAACACAATTAAGAGCTATATTCATTCCTGTAGTACTAGTATTTATGTAAACATTTCATCCATGTAAGTGGGGGTTGCCTGCTTTGTGTTCCATAAGCTGATGAGCATGGTTTGGAAGTTGTGGAAAAGAAGTGATCTGTTGTGATGTGTTTTGGGTGGTTTCTTAGTATATACCATTCAAAAACTCAGGATATGGAGTAGGTATGATACATGTAAGGACTGAGGTTTGAAGGAGGTTGAAGAGAAAGGTTTTGAGGGAAGGTGTGGAGGAAACGGGTGTGTAGGTCAGGAAGCACAGAGATGAGTGGGAGGTGACAAATTTTGCCTTATTGAACCAACCTTATGATTAGTATGATTTTAACGTAACCAGCTTGCTTACTTTGAGACTTTCCTTCTGTGGCTCTTCATTCTAAGACGACTACTGATTGGAGTGTAGTTGGTAAAGTGAGGAACGTAATGTCAGTATGTTCTCAAGTGATGCTCAGCTAGGGAAAAGTTGGAAGCTACTGCTGCCTAAAATAGCTATCCATGTTAACAACTCCGCATGAACATTTAACTATACTTCGCGTGGTAGGCTTTAGCAGTCTTGAGGAATTGATAATGCTGTCCTTGTGTTCAGAATTGGAGGTACTTTGAAAATTGCTTCTTTCATAGTCCATTCATCTATCCCATCTTCAGACATGTTCAGGACCGTTTTGAAAGATCTCAGGACACCTGTTTAGATTTAAGATTTTATTTCTTGCCATGATAGCAGCAGAGAACGGTAAAGTCTCAAACAGCCACTTTCAGAGTGATGAGGAAGGGCAGAGAAAGCAGTGAAGGAGGCAGAGGGCCCTCTGCGGGTGGGTGTTCGGCGCTGAGGGCACGAGAGGAGTCATGACTTGAAATTTGCTCCCCTTCCAGCAACGGTCCTTCCCATCTTGCTACTTGTCTTCAAGGAAGGTACACACGTGGAGGAGATCTGAAAAGGGGAAAGGACAGGGAGAGTTCAGATCCTGCCTTTAAACACTCCCATCCCACCCATGCCAACAGTGTCATCATGTGGAAAATATATTCAGTGTGCCACAAAAAATATGTATATTAATCACAGATCGCACTGAACGCACACTGATGGGACAGGGTAGGTTCTTTCCACTGTTTCTCAAAGTGCATATTTCCTAAAGGTGAGTAGAAATCTTTGATTCCCTCTGATGCCAGAGCAGCAGCCTTCAAGACTGTTTTCAGTTCATCCAAGGAACTTTGAGAAAAGTATACTGGCATCTTCATGAGCTATCCTCATTCTGCTTTAAAAAAATCAGATGGACAGCTACAGAAGAAACCGTCCATGCCTACAAGGCTAAGAACTGCAATTCACGGACTTCTTCCTGGGGCTGTTACAGTTACCTGATGGGTTGCAGGTATTGAGGCTAGCAACTGAAGCATAGTATTGATCTCCCAGGAATTCCTTGTATGTTATTCCGTCGTGGAGTTTGACCAGACACTTGGTCAAATCTTTAAACAGAAGGTCCTTGGTTTTTGACTCGAACAGCTTGAACCTGTCTTTCTTGATTCCTTTTGTTCCAAACAGTTTCTGGAATAAAGGCAGGGGAAGAGGTAAGCATGTGTAAAAAGGAGAAAAGCTGGCAAGATTGAGCTTGTACAAGTCTAGCTCTTAGTCTTCATTCTGCTGTCATTCAGCAGTTCATTGAAATGTCTTCTATTCCTCGTAATTCTTTTCTTGCCACAGAATGGTACAAATTATCAAGCATACTCTAATAAACAGCAATCTAAGAGGTTGGTTTTCTTAATAAAAAGCCCCATTGTAGGAAAATTTTTTTAGAAGTGTTTGGGGCAAAATGAGACCTGGCAAGGTGTGACTCTCAACAGAGGTGGCCAACCCTTCTGCTAAAGAAAGCTGGGATGATCCATGGGTGGCTTCTTACAGTGTTGAAATCTACATCTGTGGGAATGACTCTCCTTAAATGCTGTCCACCACTTACTCCAGACCTTATTACATAGTTTAGAGGAAATTATTTTAAACATCATTAATTAATACTATGGAATGTTTAATAAAACCAGTGTTTTATATAGTTTATAGTACAGTGTTTTATATATGGTCTAGTGGGAGGTATCCCTGTCTATGGAACTCGGTGATCTTCAAGGTCCCTTCCAACCTAAACCGTTCTATGATTCTGTGTTTGGAAAAGCTGGTGAATGTTGCTTCAGTGTGTTCCTACAGTTAACTGCAAAAATGGTTCTGTAATGCAGTAAGACATTTTTTTTTCTTTCTGTTTTTTACTCTGCACTCAAACAGTGTACAAAACCAAAGGCTATAAAATACATACCTTAGGTAGATATTTTATAAGTTCATAGTGTTACACAGATTTTTATGGGAGTTAATTGGAAATAAATGAATGCGTAATCATGGGTGCAGTGGTGTTTTCCCAGTTTCCACTGTTCCCAGAACTGAGTTGAGCAAATATAATAAATCAGAAATAGAGGGAGGAGTAGCACATGCTGGTACTGTAATTTAAACACATAGTCTGCAAAGCATTACTGTGCAGTGTTTTTACATCTGTATTATCTTTACCTGCTTTCACTGCTTTGCAAAATTGACCAGCAGAAAAGTGAAAAAATGTTCTCCAGTATGAAGGTTTATGTTAGTCCAGTATCTATAGGGCAGTCTTTACTATGTTGTGCCCTGTTTTATCAATAAATAGGCTAAAAAGGAAATAAATAAGTCTTAGTGCATATAGCATGTTTCTCAGTGGAGCTGAATATTGGAAAACATACGCAACCAAAGATGCAGTGTGCTTAATAGTACCTGTATTAAATGAGCTGTGTCGTGGAAACTAACATGGTAGTGACACCATTTTAATTAATGCTGTAGTAATGGGGGGGTTCCTGTACGCAAGGGAAAAGTGGCAGTAGTTGCCACACGCAGACAAAGTAGAACTTTGTTTACTATTGTATTTTTGTACAAATAACATTCCTACCTATTTTGTGGCCATGCTACAGTGTGTGTAACTCTTTGACCTGGAATTGCTAGTGTGCATGTTTAGAGAAAATATACATATTTTAAACCAAAACTTTTTTAAAAGACAGTTCATGTTACCTTTTACCTTATGACAGAAAGTCCCTTCAGTGATTAGAATGTGATAAATAATTCAACATAAGTAATCTTGGTGACTACTGCTCCATTCTGTGGTCTTCTGAATTTGTATCTATTCATTCTCACTTCTTTGAAATGATGAAGTAGTTACAAAATTTAGTACATTGGGGGGAAATACCAACTTTTTGAACATCAAATAACATGTTAAAAACATTTACCAATTCAGTGGAGCTCATTTTTATTAATTGGAATCAAGAGTTTCTTTAGTAAGTTCCTAGGCATAGCAATTAGTTGCTTAGGGCAGGGAGAAAATAAGATTGTTTTGTTTGTCCACTTTGACCTATGATAAAGTCTTAATTTATGATCAAATGCTCTACGATGTTGTAGTCATGCAAATAGATAAACAAAGTTTGGGATTAATCTCTTCTAATGTCCGTGTATTTGACCTAATTAACTTAGGTTCCCTTCTTGAAGGAGAAAATAGGCCTGATTCACCTTCAATATGTTCCTTAAATTGATCAAATGAATTACAACAGTGCTTATTTAGGTTCGTTTCTCGTTGGTTGAGATGTTGGTGTCCACAAAGATGCTGGTGTTGAGGTGACCAAATCTGAATTATTTATCCCTTTAGAGTGTCTAAAATAATACAGTACCAGCTCCTAAACTTGAATATGCTTTAAAGTAAGAGAAACTGTGAATTAGAAACAGTTGCACAGTTAGTATTTAATCCCAACATGACGATGGAAATTTACAGCCTGTTAGATAGTTTAGTACAAATACACATTGGTCCACCAAGATACATAAAAACCACAATGCAAGACATGAATACAAAGCGGAAGTATGAGTTGGACTACCTAGTTTTGAACTGAGATCACCAGTAGAATTTGTATTGCAGCTTTAAATGTTGTGTTTTTGCTGAAGTAAATGAAAAAGGGCATTCCATGTAATCCACAAAAATGTAACTTTAGGGATTATTTATGTAAGGAAAGAATGGTATCAAGTTGATGCATTGGATTCTAATTGATAACAATACTGTTTAATTATGAGTTTTAATTGATACCAGCTCTAAATTAATCGCTCACAAACTTTGTTGCCAAAGCTTGGTGTGTATTAGTTTTATTTTTGTCTACGTGTACTACTTAGAGCAATGTTGCTTAATGGCATCGAGATAACGTTGATGCTTGTTATGAATAGCCTGCATTTGTTATTCATTAGCAAAACATGCTAATCACATACGCAGGAGGTGAAGTAATGATTCATTACGCTTTTGTATTTTCATTCAATTGAATATTTTTGTGAATGACAGTGCTGAATGTACTTTCCAGTTTTTACAAAACAGATGGATCTAAGCTCCCAAAGTTTTGTAATTAGGTTCCGCAGAGGGGCTACTGGAGTTATTGACAGTCCAGCTGGCCTCATCTTCTCACATGAAGTTGAAAGGCAGCTGCACATCACTTTTATATTACTGTTCTAGTGTGACTGGTTACTTAAATTACCACAGAGAGATTGTTCAGTTGTCAGTGGTGAGGGGAGTAATTCATCAAATAACCTGAGGATGTGGTCTACGCACAAAAAGTTTGGGAGCTCTTGATGATTACTCACTAGCCAGTTCATTACAATTCCCTAGGCACTAGATATGAGCTCATCATGCCAAGTTACTGGACAGTGCTTGAGATTCCAGACATAACTGGCTTGGTTTGAAAGACTCTGAAGTCACATTAAAGAATGACAATCTTTACAATTGATGACAATCAATGAGAAAAGGAAGGGAATGTTTAGTTAAAGGGTATGACATCTAGTTATGGTTCAACAGTCTAGATGATGATACTCGTGTTGAGCCTGATCTCACCATTGCTCTAGCTCTGATCACTACGGCTGTTTCTTGGGAAAGTGGTGGTGGCTGGAGTAAGAGTTTCAGGATCTGACTGTTACTAGTAGTGCTGGTAATAATCCAAACAGTTCTTGCGTGGTTTTGAATGTGGCTGTTGTTGGCAGGCTTAAGCTTTTGTTAAACTTTCTGTGCTAGCAGGTCATTGTTGTGAATGCATGACTGTCCTAACTCCCGCTTTCTTTTTTGTCATAGTCACATTGATCAAACAACAACATGGCAAGATCCTAGAAAGGCCATGCTTTCCCAGATGAATGTTACAGCTCCCACCAGTCCTTCCGTGCAGCAGAACATCATGAACTCGGCATCAGGTAAGCAACATCTGGATTTATGAAAAAGATCATACAAATGAAGATACCACTAGCTATTTTAATTGGAGGGAAGGGAGTCCAAATCTCGAAAATGTTCTTCTAGTTACCCTGGTTTTAAACTTTAAATTTGTTGATACATGATGCATCAAGAAAGAGGCTGATCCTTGAGGTAAGAGAATTTGTATAATATTTATGATGTCAGCAGAAAATATCCTGTAGTTCTTTGGTTTCTGTTTTTATTTTTTCAAATGGATGATGCAAACATTTAAAGAAGCAGAATTTTTGTCTAATTTTTTCTGACTGAAAATGCTGTTAATTGATGAAGACCAGAATTTCCATGAAATTATTGTCTGTTTATATTAAAGCTATTGGGCTTCTGCAGTGTTCTTCTGCGTTCTCTTGCTCACTTAATAGACTTCGTATACTCCCATTCATTTACATTTCCTACATTTGCTACGAAAGTCTCATTTTTTTCTGTCTTCCCTAAAGGAATAAAGCAAACACCTGGAAAATCTTGTTTCAAAGCAGAGATGCTTTGGCTTTCCTCTTATTTTCCTATCCTCTCCAAAATCCAGTATCATGATGATCATTCCTCCAGCTGAGGAAGACTGGTATCTTTTCCTGGCATATAAAATTATTTTTCAGCTACTCAGGGAGGGGGGCAAGGGTGTCACCAGACAGCAGTAAAGTGTGATTGTTCTTGCAGTAGAGTCTGATGTATGTTTTCAGAGCTCTCTTGTCCTGACGGTGCAGAGAGCAAGCAAATAAATTTGGTGCCATGCTAGTTTGACTGCTGCGCTCTTCCCTATGCTTTGTCACCTTCTGTCTGTCACTGAGGTTCATGTTTTATTTATTTTCTCACAGTCTGATTGTATTTTGTGTTTGTCTGCTGTTCCTGTATTTCACAAAGGTTATTCTCTGGTGCTGCTTTTTGTTGTCCGTTTAGACAGCTTTGCTTCATGCTGCAATTGATACGCTGCAGACAATACCAAAAGATTAACAAGCATGACCAAACTCTGTTGTTCATGATGGAGTATTAGAGGGGAAGCTAATCAAACTTTTTGCTGGTTTGACCAGGAGGTTGGATTATCCTGAAACAAATTAGAGTCCTGTTTGAGTTCAGGAAGTCATGACTCAGAGCAATTAAGGTCTTGGGCTCTGATGTGAAAATACAGTATCTGTCGTTATTTTTTCTATAAATATATCCCAGGAAACCTGCAGCAATAGAGATGGCATGATTTTGCAGGGACGCTTGTGAAAAACAGGGAATAGGAGAAAGGAAAGAATTCCCTTGGTATGTCTTGCCTTTTGGCTTATCTTATTCGTGCTAAAACTAGGTGCTTGCTGTTTGAATATTGACATAAATTCTGTGTTTTAAGATAATCCCTCAAACCTTCTGTTGTACCAAGATTTAACAGGAAAAAATATTGATAGTGAAATAGGATTCATTTTATGTACTTAGAAAGAAATAAAGGGTCCTTAGCAAAAATAATAAACTGGTTAGTCGTAAGCGGTAAAAATCTAAAAGAGAATCTAGCAATCAGTACATGAGGATTATTTTTAAAAGAAAACCAAGAATTTACATGTAATTGGTATAAGTGTGAGCAAGTGATCCTGCACAGACATTGTTGCTCATGCAATAAAGGAGAGTTGAGACATTTAAGTGGGTTCTCTTGTGACTTGAGAAAGCACTTATTTGAATACAAGTTCATTGAACATCTATTTATAATAATTTCACGGATGATACTGTATTGAATATGAACTGAAAATCTTGTAAAGTTTTTTCCTGATGGCTCTGAACTTGACAAAGTGCATGAAGAAATCGGAACTTCTGTGTATATTGAGTTATGTGGCGTTACTTTTTAAAGTTTAAATTAGTTGAGATAGTATGGTGGAACTGGCTCTTTGGATGCACGTGCTTACTCTTAACTAATTTGCATTTAACAAAAGGCTGTTTTGAATTAAATAATACTGAACCTGCAGTTATTAGATATGATTCTGTTTCTGATACCTGATTTGGCTAATCTTGATGTACTAACTTTAAATTATGACTGTATATTTGGTTTTGCTAAAGTCTCGTATCTGGTTCTGAGTTCATGGTAACTTAGGCTTCCTTGGTGGCCTCATAAAGAATTGGAGAAATGGAAAAACCAAGTAACTATGTACCACTTCAGCACTGTGGAACTTAAATCTGAATGCTAACGTCATACATATAAGACTACTTAATGTTCTAATTTGGATATTCATCCCCAAGAACTGGGAAACAAAGTCGAGACCTTCAAGACAGAAGTTTCCTGTTATGAAATACTGCTGGCAATGAAATGTGCCCTTGTTCTTTGAGAGCCTTTCATGACAGATATTGGGAAAAACCAAGTGCGAGTATTATCACAGCTGGAGGTCAGTGACTTGCAAAAAAAAATGTCCAAAATGCCACAGGGGAGAATGTTTTCCTTTCTGTACTGTTCACTCACCCTTGTGTAGTTTTTAGTAATTGTAGCCCTTAATCAGGAGTTGCTGTCCAAGTTTTAGTGTATTTAATTGCAGACTGCCATTGGAGCTTGTGAGTAAAGTTGCCGTGGTAAAACCGAAGACAGGAGATTTTTAGGAGTCTTGAAAGCCATTAGAAGCTTTAGCCGTTTAGCTAGAACTAAAATTCTAGCCATTATGTAGAATTAAGAACAGGAAAACAAACTGAAGAGGGAGAGAGAAAACAGAACTCAGAAAGCTGTCTGTTTATTGAAGATAAACCTGTTGTCATTTCTGGATAGATAGGATGAGTGGAGCTCAGGGAAAATGGGAAGAAAGCAAAACTAGAAGGTGCGGTAAGGGTGAAGGAAAGTCAAGGGAGTGTTTAAAATAAAAACAGGGAAGATGTAGTTTAGCATGAGGTTGAGATTTTTAGGTTGTTTGTCTTAAGAAATCCCACCTCTTGGGGCAGCTAAGGCTGGATGAGAATCCAGGTATCTTGGTGCAAGTTATGTTTCTTGAAGGAAACTAACAGGCATCTGAACCAACTTCATCTGTTCCCAGCATGATTTTGTGAATGACCTATTTTGAGTGTTAGCATACATCCTTTACAGGAGGTCATCAAAATGGGAAAAGTGAGGATTTTTTTTCCCCTGCTTGTTTTCATTCTTTGAGATATTTTTTTTTTTTTTTTTTGTCTCAGTCTGGCTGAACTTAGCTTGCTACATGTAATCAACTAAAATGGCTTGGGCCATATGTGTGCAGAGAAACACAGTGCTCTTTGCATGACATTTGTTGGTTAATCTGTGAAATAGGATTGCATCTTCACATCAATAATGGAAAGAAAACAATTTCTAAATATGCAACTTGTATATCAAAATTAGTCTTGACTGTTTTGTGTGTGTTTCTAACCATTTTTTGCCTAAAGGTATTACAGGAAAAACTATGTTCTCATGTCTTCTTTCTTTAAAAACAAACCAAACAAACTGAAAACCAACCAACCAAACAAAAACCCAACTACAAACACCAAAAAACACAGTATGTTGTTCTTCTGAGGAGCCTGTCCTATACATTTCTTATTGAGGTAAAGTTGTAAATGTGAAAGTAAACAATGCCTGTTTCTTATACAATTACAGTTGATATAACAGAGATGGGATAATAATTGTATTTGTATACTTCCATTCTTCAGATACTTTTACCTCCTGAATAATGCTTGACTGCACTGCTTACTTCAGCCTCTTCTGCTTGCGCATAGGCGTTAGATAATTAGCTCTGGAGCAGATTACCTTTGTCCTCCCTCGTCTTCCCTCTTACATTGCAATTTTGAATTGGGATTCCCAGTGAAAGTCTGTAGATCTAGTGTGATTCCGTTGCCTCTTAGGGTAAGGCTGCAGTGCCATGTTAAAGCTTGGTAGGAAAATGGACGCTTGAATTCCTAACTCTTGAGGGTTTTTTTCCCCCTTTGCAGGGTGGGAGGGTAGGGGGGGTGTGCCAATAATTAAAACAAGTTCTAGCTCTTCTGTTAGATTCTTGCTTACTTCAGTTGCAGATTGCTCTTCTATGTAACCAGTCATACTACAAATTCTGCTTTGTGTACAGTTAACACTACATATGATCTGTTGTGAAACTGGGGTTTCTAAGTAACTGCAGGACAGTATTGTTTGTGTCTTTCTGCATCTCCAAAAAATGCCCCTTTTTTATGGTGTCTTTTTGTAAGTTTCACTGATTCAATAGAGTAAAGGTGGACTTTTGGTAGACCTTGTAGCCTGATATAATTTTGAAAAGTTTTGGAATCACAGTGACAGTGAAAATTTCATCTTTCACAGAGAAAGATTAGGAAGGTTCTTGGAGATCAGTGTTTGTATTAGGTAAGGTGATTCTTCCTGTTGAATATAGGTGTTCCAGTTCCTAGGTTGTCCATGCATATTCTTATAATCCTTACATAGATACAAATGCTCTCTAATATGCATTAACCTTGTGATAAAATACAGCTTTATTTGCATTTATTTTACAATTAAATACCAGAAACTGTGGGGACTTGCAAGATTTACCCTGTTTCCCAGCATAGCTTTGAATCTGTACTTTTTTTTTCCTGTTGTTACTCTTTCTTTTGCTTTCTATCTGCCAGCAGTGAGCTCTGCTTTGCATTCAAGACTCTGTGTTTCATGGCAGAAGTGGTATATTGAGAAAGTAAAAACTCACAAGAAATGGAGACACGAACGAAACAGAGACATGTACACAGACTTTTAAAGTTACATGTATTTACGTTAAGTTACAGCATTATATAAATATTTAGTACAGAGGTATGCCTTATCAGTAGCTCTGTAAGGATGGCTTACATTTTGAAATTGGAACCTAATTTTTGGATAACCTTGTCTTTAAAAGTACCACAGTAAATTATGAGTTCCCTAGAAGGGCTGTCTCTCCCTGTGCAAATAATTTCATAGAATTGTAACCTTATGGTTTTGATTGTATTCAGTTGACCTAGGAGGCATCAAACAGAACTAGTAGGAGACCATGACACAGGAATTTTGTTGGTGCTAAATGTTTACAAAGGTTCAAGGGAAGACTGGAAAAGTACTTGAGAAAGCGAACCTTTGGGACCTAGTAAGTAGACAGAATCTAGCTCAAGAAATCACCTGACAGAGGCCAAGCGACTCTACATAACTACCAGGCTTTTTGGGTCTGTGTGTGTTGTATTCAGTGCTTTGTTTAAAAGTTTATAGTGTGACGGTCATCAAATGGGCTGCTTCCAGCAGTAAGATCTGTCTGTCGCCGCAGGCTAGGTGCCTGGGCTAAATGGACTTTTGGTTAGACCCAACATGGCTGGTTTTGTACAGCATGGGCTACAGTAACTATGGAAGTTTTGGTGAGAAGGCCTGAATAGCATCAATATAGAGCTTTTGTAACTTAAATCACTTAAAAAGCTAATGCTGGGAATTCTGTTCCTCTTGAGCCTTTTGGGGGTTGGAAAGGGACATGTGATTGCACAGGAATTTTCCTAGATGCTCTGAGTAAATGTGTCTGCTATTCTTCACCATATTTTTCCTCTGTTACTTGCCTCTAATACAGAGTTTGTCAGACAGCCAGTTACGAAATCAGACTTGATAGTCTTTTGGTTTCACAACTGCTCACAAAACAAAATAGGAATTACAGAAAGCAGTACTAATCAATTTTTTGAACTACCATTTCAACACGTAGGGATGACAGTAGAAACACGAGCAGTTTGCTGGCCAAGGAAGAAAGCAACGTCACGATTAATGCCAAAAGCTTCTAGAGAGAAAAGTTCTGTTTCTACAGGTGTTGATGGCCCTTAGTGAGGAAGACTTGCTACAATGAGCAAGGTGAGCAGACAGACCTTTCCTGTCCTGTCCACAGCTGTGTATTTGATTTAGAAAGGGAACCTTGCCCAGGTTTGTCTCTAGTAAGCTAGTACTCATCACATCACTGGCTCTAAGTGGTGTTCTTCCACCAGGTAGGTGGACTGATCAGCTCCTGGCATCCTGCTTCAAAGGCATTTTGTTCTTATTTACTACT
>NW_009649314.1:863748-920147 GCF_000708025.1 Charadrius vociferus | reverse complement strand
CAAGGCTAATTTTGTTTCTCCTACTCCCAGCTGGATTTTTGGCTTTGCAGTTCAAAAGAGAATTTCTTGCTGAGTTTCATCTCCGAGGGATGTGTGGCTTAGAAGCACCCTGAGGAGAATGGTAGCGAGAAGGTCTGCCCACATGGCTAGGGTGTTGGCTTAGCAGTCAAGGAACATTTTTGGTTCTTCATTGGATTCTGTGCTTGGATGATGTAGGGCATGTCACTGTGCTCCTGTGCCCCAGTTTTATAAAACAGCATCTCACTGATTAGCGGGCTGGTGTTTGGGTATGGTAATGAAGTACAGGGTTCTTTGCACTTGAGCTTTCAATTCTGCATTCAAGTCCTGTTACACCGTGGATATGTTGGGATGTATGAATGTTTTGCAGCGTTGTTACTTGTTCTTGCCTGTTCTGTTCACTAGCCTCTGATAAAAGCTGAGGTACTCTTGTTAACTTGTATGTGGCTGTTAAAGCTCGTGAGCATTAAGGATGGGAAGGAAATGTCCAATGGTTAGATCAGTGTTTTTCCTTACTCGAAAACCTATAGCTCTAATGGTGGAGTAGTGAGCTTGCTAGAGAAAGGCATAGTTTTCTGAGCCAAAATGAAAGAGTTTAAATTAGAAATGTAGTTTGCAGGGGATCTTCAAAGACAAATTCTTGTCTTGGTTATGCCATGGGATATTACTGGAATGCAATTGAATGATTATTTTACTTTTTGACATTTCTCCAAGAACATGTTTTGAGATTAAGCAAACAAATCTATCCTTCTCCTCTTTCCCCCTCCCACCCCCAGCTTTAGACAATTAGTTCCTCAACAGGAGTGTGACTTTAGGACAAAATGACAGGCAAAGAACTAATGTACGTTGAATGTGGGCATAGTAGGTGCTTTCGGCATTTATCAGATACACACACACATTTTTGTGTGTAGACCTGAATGTCATGTGTGAAATTATGATGTTTGTGAATACTTAATGTATCTTATATGATACAGAATTATCTGCTAGTCAAAGTCTAACAGCCAAATGGCTTTTGCTAGTGTAGTACTATATTATGCTGAGGAAGAGTGGAAGAAGAGGTTGAAATACGATGGTTTCCTGCAGCAGATCTTGTTCTAATTTCTTTTACATTCTTAACATTTGCAGTGGATCTTTTGCCATATCATTTTAGGATTGTACTTAAATCTGAAGAAATACAGGCAAGATCTTCCTATATCTGATTTAGATAGTTTTAGAAGTCCATATCTATGTGAATGTAAGAATTCAAAAACATAGATTTGTAAAGCACCTGCCAGGTAAGATCAGATGAATTTAACTTGAAGAATAGTTTTCAGACTAAGCAAAATACAGATGAACGTACATCATCATCTAGAGATGGGAATGAGTGGTTTATGAATTGTAGAGTGACAAAAAGTGGTTTTCTCAAAAGCCGCTGTTTGGAACACAAGGGAAACACACCTCAAGACACTCTGTTCAGACATTGGCTCTGGAGTCCAGAACACCATCACCTACCTCCCTTTTACCGTTTCCTAAATGTAGGTTTCCCTGCCTGTGCGTTCCTGCTCGTAAAGGCGTAGCACTGCTGTTCGTAGCACTGTGTCTATGTCTGCTGCTGGTGTTTTCTTACCTTTACTTTTTCATTGCTTGTTTGCCTCCTGTTCTTCAGGTTTGTGTTTTTGCTTGCTGAAGCCTTTAACGCTTTCACAGAAAGCTCTGGTATGAGGGAAGGGGAAAATGAGTTTTGTCATTTTTTTTAATTTTTTGTGAAAGATAGAGGAGTATTTCAGGACCTCATCAGTGTTAACCTTGTTGCTGCTGCTGGGCCGTAATCGTTAGATGTTCCTACGAAAGGTAGAACATCTCTATGCTTATTCTTTTTCCTGGTGCTCATGCTGGTTTCATTCTGGCAGGCTTGACTTATTGCTGGTTTTTTACTATAATGCTATAAGCAAAAGGAAGTGTCAAAAGCATATGAAAAGATGCAAACAAGTTACAAAATTAAACTCCAAATCCTAAATCAAAATAATAGAAGTGCTTTCTGTTCTTTTATTTCCCACCCACCATTTCTTTGCCCTTATCCCAGAAATGTTAGACATGAGCTTGAAACTCTTCTGTTTCATGTACTGTTATATATGTAAAATGTTGGAATTTTTTTTAGATCAATTTCAGCTGGAGCAAACAAGAGCCCGCCATCAACTCCTTCCTTCTATATTGCAGGCCCACTCCCCGATGGATGGGAACAAGCTATGACCCAGGATGGAGAAATTTACTACATAAACCATAAGAACAAGACCACATCTTGGCTAGACCCAAGGCTTGACCCACGCTTTGGTAAAAGTTCATCTCACTTCAGAATTTTTGATTCGCTTCAGTTCACTCAGCTTTAATTTTGCAGGCATATTTTGAAAACTTTTTAGAGTATGATTAAAATATATTTTAATTTGAATTATAGAGACCTTATTTAAATCATTATATATTAAAAAGACCCCATAGATAAAAAGGAATAGCATATATCCTGTAGGAGTGTACATCACCAAAGTTTCTAATGCTAGGGCTTGGGATTTTGCCATATAATCCATACAGTTTCCAAAATTGGTGGCATTCAGAAACCTAGAGACAGTTTCAGCCAAGCTCACTCTTCCCTTTAAAACTGCAAAACTTTACCACAGAAGAATCTTTTAATTCCCAAATAAATATTTACTTTCTGTTGCACTATCTTAAAGAGGGCATTGCCAAATATTAATTTATGCTGTTTAAATACACTTGAAACATATACCAGCTTATAATTCCAGCTTGTCACAGTGATGATCATGACAAAACTTTTGGTTTTAAACAATATGGAGGTAAATTATTAGCTTTCTTGTTTCTATTTTAATAACCTCTTTGTGGGGTAAAGACTATGTAAATTGGAAATAGAAATAGTAACTTAAGTTAGTGATCACAAGGTCTAGATGTAAAAATTTAACAAAATAGAACTGCTGTCTCCTGTTTTGTAATGTTTTCAATCTATGAAAAGCAGAGCTGCAAACATTTCAATAAAATATTGGCACCGATGACTCTATGCAATAGCCTATAACATTAAGAGACTCTAAACTAGTTCTAGTTTCTTAGGTTGTCCAAGTGATTGTTCTGTTGTATTTAAGGTGGTATTACAACTTTAGTTTTTGTATAAAGCCATGACCTGTGTGTGTAAGCTTTATTAGCTGGATTGATTTGGCCTTGATTTGTTTCCCCAATAATTTACTATTTTCAGCTCTTTTGGATTGTAGTTATTTTTCCAGAGCCATGGAAAAAACAGTAGGGGGAAAAAAAAAAAAGATCATTGTGGTTTTTCAGGCTTTAGTTTTGGACTCGGTGCAACTAAATGAAAACAGTGTGCAGATCACTGAGTAGGTCAGGCTGAGGGGATACAAAGCCTTTGAAGCTTTACAGGGGTTGACCTAACAACAACTGTGGGCCCCTTTTGGGAGAGGCATTAACTCCATGAATGCCATATAAACACAGAGCTGCAAAATTCAACAGTCGATGTTCTGTTTTGTTTTTCTGAAATGGCTCTTGGAAATTTCAGCATTTTTGTTTTAGGCTTGAGTGCTTACTTTAAACATCCGCTTGCTCTTGTGGAGAACACCAGATTGTCACACTTTGTTTATAAACTGCTCACCAGTTTGCAGACAGGTTGAACCACTGTGCAACTTGAGCCCAAAGGTGGGGCATATATTGAAGGTTGTCAGCTTTGGCAAATGTCCGTGCTGACTTTAACACCAGCCAGAGTTGCAGACCTGTTTGCGTGTTGCAAGAGTGTGTGGGTAATTTGCAACTTTACAATTACTTAATATGTGAATAAGGCTGAAAAGGAAGCAGTCGTTTTGAAAATCAGTGTTGCCTTTTGCAGTTAAAAGAGGCAGGTCAATTATATTTACTTAAGTAATCTTTCAGGGTATGTATTCTGCTTTTATTTGTATTACTTTGTCATTTCCAACGATGAGCTGAAATTAAAAAGGAGCGTGGAAAGGGCTTTAATTGACAGGTCGTGAGTAAGATGAATCTTGTTTCTCAGAACTATTTTGTACTCCTGTAGATAGCATGGTCTGACTGTAAGGGCAAAAGCTACTTGTCTTGTGCACACTGAAACTTCATCAAATGTTAAGGCTGTGCTGTTAAACTGAAAGAAGTTAGAAATGTCCCAAAGACTGCATAAGGGTTTCTTGCTGCATAGCTTCCCTTTTTGGGCCCACTGTGTATGTGTATCCCAGACAGGCTTGAGTACATGCCAAGGCTCTTTATTTTGTGGTCGGACTTTTAATCTGTTCCAGACCTTTTCAGTCAAAGAGCTCAAGTGTAACTGAAAGGGGCAGGAAAGGAAAAAAAAAAAAGCATGTGGGCTCTTCTGATCTGGAGTGACGGCAAATAGAGACAAGCTGCTAGCTGCTGTTGAGCTTGAAGGAGTTTTCCTTGAAATCTTAAGTTGTACACATTGTATTGTGGTTTATGTTTTTATCATTTGAGCCAAGAAAATACAAAAATCTTATTCCTGTTGCTCTCTCACTTGTGACCTCATTAAGTCACTCCAGTAAAGAAGAAAAAAATCTGTTTGACAGAGCTAACTTACTGAGCCTTGCATTTATTATCATGTGGAGATCCTCAACAAATATGTGCTGTGACCCCAAATAGCGTGTGAATGACTCAGAAGTTTACCTTTCTGTGCTTAATATAGGTTGAAAATCCTGTTGGGTTTTTTCCCCCCTAAGGATCACCATACTCCTTTCTATCACTGTGTTTTTATGTAAGGGCTTGGTTTTCACTATTTTTGACCACAACTTTAAGAAGCAATCCTAGTTTACTTCATCTTTGTAATGTTGAAGCTTTTGATTATTACAGTGATACTAATGTTTATTGAAAATGAAGGAGAAATTCACTTCTTCCTTGATACTTCCACTTTCACCAATCTGAAGAACCATTGAAAACAATAAAGCTGTTGAATGGTATGTGCAAACATACTCTTCTGTTCCAGTACTTAGAAACAGAAGGTTTGAAGAGCCTTAGCCCTTACTGCTTCTGAATTCCCAGCTTCCAGGGAGACAGCCCTTATGTCTCTGTATGTTCCTCATCAGGTGGAAGCTTTGTGTTCATCTTTATTTTCTCTTGTAGGTGTCCATATACTTCTTTCCTCCCTCCCCCTTAAGTAGTACTGGGAATTTTCCATTAATGTGGCTAGAAAAGAGAGGGGCAGGAGAATCAGTCTGAAGAAATTGTTTTAGGCGGACACACCTACTAACTTACTTGGTAAGAGGAATTCGGGTATTGCATTCATGCTTTTAAACAGAAAATAAAAGGATGCAGTTAATATGGATTCTTTCTTGGTGCAGGCTCTTAAGACTAATGTATCAGATAAGAGTCCCTGTCAGAATACCCTGCTGTGGAGTAGGCTCGATCTAAAACCTGAGTGTTCCAAGTTGAAGATAAGAACTTTGTTCCAAGACTCAGATCTAACATCTTTGAAGCGGCCCGAGGTCTTCAGCTATACCACTTAAAGTGCAGTGAAGTCGTCTTGTGCCTCAGATGTTGATCCTCCAAGTCTACATATTTGACTTGAGAACAGTTTTGCATTAGGAGAATCACGAACTTTAAAATCTAGGGAAGAACTAAGTATGAAAATCTTCTCATGCCAAGCACGGACAATCATAAAAGATGACATGGAATCAAAGGAATGGAGATGGGAGGGGGAGTCCTTAGGGCTGGGTCAGCAGGACTTTTTGTCTAGTGGAGCATCTGGTACAAACATGCTGTCCTACCTTCTCAGTGCCTATGCAGGCCTTGTAGTAAGGGGCTTCAAATATATTTTTTTTTTTTTAAGAATATTCTGTCTTTAAGATAATTGGACTGTCAAGTTGAGGTTGTCTTTTACCAGCTTCTACTATTGTCCATTGGGCCTTCTTCACAGATCCTAATGTTTTTCTTAAGCTTTCCAGATAACTTAATATGTTTTCTTGATAATCAGACAACGTCTGGGTAGGAAGCAGGTCAGCTATACAGTCAGCTATACATTCTGAGTGGCTGGAGTTGGAGAAGTAGAACAACATCTGCTTTTTCTGTAAGATTAAATTTCCTAGAACCAGTTAAAGTTTGGAATCGTTCAACTTTATTGCTACAAGTTTGCAAGAATTGGCTTTTGTATCAAATACCGTTGAAGGGATTTCAACTGTTATTTCAGTTTGCAGATAATAGGACTGTTTTTTGAAATGCAACTAAAAATACTTTGCCTTTAGAAGATACTTAATTTGTTAAATTCAAAGGTAGGCTGGTGAACTTGAAGTGGGAAAATACGGGAAATTGGCCAATTGATTTCTGTGTGTCTTTTTGGTTTAATGTAAGTTTTGTGTTTAAACAGTAGTACTCCATTAGAGTAGTCAGACAAGTCTGTCTGCAGGAATTGGAGTAAAATAAGGTCCTATTTCAGTTTTCTTGTTATTTTATTCCAGGCTTCAGTTTTATAGGTTGTTACTAGTGATCATACCAGTGTTACAAACGCCCAGTCTTTTTCCTTCTGTTCTATCAAATGTTGGAGCTGCCATATGGGGTATGAAGCAAAAGACATGACTTCAGATTGAAACCATTACCACGACTTTATTTTCATCGCTCAAATTTAGAGATTATGTTAATGTTTTTTGAAGTCCTGTATGAATTTTGGATGAGGGGGAAGGGAAGGCAGGACAGTGTTTAATTTCATTACGGAAAGTGCCATAGGGGCTCTGTGTGCTGTAGCTGCTTGAACTACACAAGTAGGAAAAGGAACAAAAGTGATGATAAATATAGGAGTATAGAGAATACACATCAAGATTTTCTGCTTCCTTTTCTTGTAAGGTAAGAACATTACACCTTTGAAACAATGAAAAGGGCTTGTTCAGAATTACTGAAGTAAAATGCATCTGTAGATTTCATTGAAACATGTATTTATTGTTTTCATTTAAAAAACCCAACCAACCAACCACACAACAAACTTGAAATGCACTTAAAATTAAGCTGTGGAGCATCTACTAATTTTTAAGTATCAGAAATTAAAAGGAAGTATTCCATAGTGTTGCTTTCTTATTCCTTACCTGTCTAGCATTTTGTTTAATATGTGTTTCTTCAAATTAGTTTGTAGGAGCCTTGCCAGAGGTAGATTTGTGGACAAGACAGGACTAGAACCCTGGACTGGAAAACTTTCTTTTGTCTGGTCAAAAAAAAGCCCAGACCTTGTGTCTGGTCACAGTGGCATTTCAGATTTTTTTTAAGTTCCAGATCTGCCTTCCATTTTTGCCTAAAAGCAGGGCATGGCCACGGTTGGTTTTTACGTGCAAATGCAATGGCATATCCTCTTTGCATGCTCTCTAAAACAAAAGTGGATTTGACTCATGTATAAGGTCTATTGGTATTAGATTTTTCACTTCCCTGTCTCTGTTTTCCCAGAAGAACAGTTTCAGGAGATCACTCAGGATGGGGAAAAGGCTTCTGTATTTAGGTATGTGTGTCAGAGAATGTGTACAGATGGAGCAGCATCAGTTTTCAGTGAATTAGCGACTTGTGTCAAAGTGAGCTTGTTGCAAATCTGCAGAGGCAGGGGAAATTTCACTGGTGAGCGTCCTTTCGTAATAGGGGATGCTGTCCTTATGGTGGTGACAATAAATGCTTATTAGTTGTTTATCATCGTACTAGAAAGTGAAATCTTGTTTTGTTTGAAAGCGGGATTTATTTAGAGCTCATTACTGAACAGTTCACTGAAGAAATTGGTAAATCTGTCCACAAGTATTGTGTAAGAATGCAGTTATCTACTTTATTTAGAATATGTGTACAGTAATAAAAATGGGAAAAAAACCCCACTTTTATTAAGGATTTGTCAGGACAGTAGGTTTATGTAAGTTTATACCTGGTTTGGGTTTTGTTTTGTTTTCAGAATAACTTAATTCTGTTTGAGAAAGGAGATTTATTGGCAATGGTGTCTTTATGCCAGTAAAAATAATGCATACTTCCAGCGTTGTGCTAGAACAGCTGTGACAGTGGAAGAAAATTGCACTTCTAATAGGGCCATTTTTTCCACCATATCCTTCTAATACCACTGTTTGCATGTGTCTTTTAATGAGCACACTATGTTAAAAATTGAAGGTACATCGTTTTGAACACATCATTCATTATCTGTAATCTAAATATATACACACAATAATTATATACTCTATATCTAATCATATATAATCTAAAATTCAAAGAAGCGTCTGTTTTTTTCCTCCTTGAATTCAATCATGTTGAAACATGATTTCAGTTTCTCATATACAAAAAACAATTTTGCTCTGTTTCTTGACATTATACTGTTGATATTTTTTTTAATTACTGTAGTTTTTACTGGATTTTGTAATTCTTGTTTAATCATTTCTAATGGGCTTATAGAGATTAAAAAAATGCAGATATGCACATGCATATACACAGGGTTTATTCCCCTCAAATAAATTGAAGTAAACCTGCATTTAAAAAAAAAAAATATTCCATGTTATTTTATAAGAAATTACAGAAGCTTGCCATTTTGCCTAATTAACCCAGGAATTATGTGGTGATTAAGCAGTGAAACTGTTTGCAGCTGGTACCCTTACGTAGACTCTACTGATTAAACTTTGGTCTAAAATGAGGACTAGCTTTGATTAAATGTATTTTGCCAGATATTTGGTGGACAAAGACAGGGCCTTGATGAGCTCAGTGTCCTGCATTTTCTGTAGTCTTCAGTGTTTCATACATACATGTTAAACCTAAAGGACATTAGTTGAGGTTTCTTTTCGTAGTCTGTCCTATGCAGTGTGTCATACACAATTCTCCTGTAATACTCACACTGTCAGTTCCATTCTGTATGAAGATTTAAAAATAAAGTCAAATACTTCAAAAATTATTTACACTTTCAGAATTAAAATTGATTTCTTTTTAAAGAATGGAAAACGTTTTGTTTTATATGCATGCATTGAGCAGAAGTTTTTTACAGCTGTTCACGTTATTGCTGAATATTGCTGAATATTTGCTTTTCTGGCTGGTCAGAATATTTCAGTTATTCTGAAACCGGCATACGTTGAGTGAAGGTGCTTTATAAATACTGCTCTTGACTTCTGTGGGGTGGGAAAAGTTAGATCCATGAACAACTGCAGCAGCGTTTTACTCCAGTTTATTTTCCAGTGTGTTAAGAGTCTGTGGGTGCTATTGAGTCTTTGTGGTGGTCAATCAATCTAGCTGTTGCATCTCTGTCTTTTAGGATATAGAAAAACTCTTCAAAACAATGGCAGCTTTATCAAAGAAAAAGAAGAATATTATATTGTTTTAATTAGCGGGTAGTGTAGTGATAGAAGAACAAACAAAAATATTCATTTCATTTGAACACAAGTAATTGATAAATGCAAAATAATCCATCTGCAGTTTGGGCAGCTTCTGTAATACTGTTTTCATTGGATGTATCTTGTTTTCACAGAATCCGGCTCAGGAGTGTGTGACTGTTTCTTTTTACCTGACTGAGACACTAAGATTTATTTGTACACTTAAGACAGCAAAATGAGCCTGGATAACAGTCTGTTTCAGGTTTCCCTGTTACTCTAAGCTCCAGGATTCAGGTTAATCGGAGACTGACAACAATGGAATATTTTATTGTGCTAATTTTTAGGTTGTTTTATAACAGCAACATTATGAAACTGTAACTGGGATTTCCTTAAAGTAATATGGCAATGCATTATAAAGAATGCAATCCAGAAACATGACTTGTATCCTGATTAAACAACAAATTGTTGTACCAAGTCTCTCTAAAAAAGCCACTTGGAACAAGTTTTTATTACTTCCGAGACTCATTCTTTCAAATCCTGCTGGTAATTTTTTTTTTCCTTCACAGTTCTTTTCAATTTAATCAAAGAGGATTTTTGTCTTTGTTCCAGTGCTGCAAACTAGCACCATTCAAAAACCTGGCCATAGCCAAAAATGATGCACAAAAACTGTCTAGTTTCCAAACGAAGCTGAAGGGGGCAAGTACTCTTTTTTCAGTTCCCTCAGTGAAAACATTGATTCTTATTATTGAGAACAGTAAGTTATAATATGCTCAGATCCTAAGCTTTATTTATTGTTTGTTCGAATAAATACACCTTTAAATTTGTAGATTAAAATTAGTTTTAATTTTGAATGGTGAAATGATAAATACAAAAGAAGAAATATCAAACATACAGCTGTGTCTATTAATAATTAAGGGTGCCCTACTGCAATCTTTGCATGTAATTCTGCATAGGGGAAAGGAACTGTGGTACTGCAAACTGTCAGTGCCCTGGGATGTCTGATTTAAGTTGGCATAGGATCTTGGGAGAGAATTAGCCTTTTATGTTTGATTTGTTAACAATCTGCTGGCCTTTTCTCTCTAGCACCAATGACCGGTAATTGTTTCTCTCTTGGTTTGTTTTGGGGTGGGTTTTTTTTTGGTGTGGGGGGGTGGGGGTGGGGTGGTGTTTGGTTGGTTTGGTTGGGTTTTTTTTTTTCCCCTTTTTTTCCTTCATTAAGGATCTAGACAGCAGTCTAAACTTTTTTCAGGAACTGTCAAGTATTATCTGCTACACTACAGAACAGGCATTTTGCTATTGAGTTTGGACAGTAGTACATTTAATGTGTAACATTTGAGCACTGCTAATTCTGTGTTCTCAAAAGCATATTGCAGCTATTACAATTGACTGTATTCTGCAGATTGTGAAGCTAAGCCATTTTATAGGACGGCAAGATTTTTTTTTTTTAATTGTCTTGAGTTGCCTGTGTTTTTTAACTTGTCTGCCCCTCCTCCTCCTCCCCCCTCAAATCCCCCTCTTCTAGAAACAAAGACTTGTTTGTTCCTTCTCTGCCTGTGAGGTCTTTGCAGCCTGCACTGTGTGGGTGCAGAGCCCCTTATTTAAATGCTTTCCATACCCATGGAAGGTAAGGAACAGGATGCATCAGAAAACTGCAAAGTCCTAACTGTAATAGATAAATGAAGCTCTTTGCCTTTGAATTCCAAAGTACTTTCAAAAAGAGCTCTGTGTGTCAGGGTCATCACAAACCCATGAGGTGTGGAAGAAATAAAATGTGCTTATCTGAGATCATATTGATAAGCGTATTCTTTAGAGTGCAGATTTCTTCAGTCATGTCCTTGGTAAGTAGTGGAGAATTGAGAATTTAAAAAAACTCAAACCACAAAACAACCCAAACCCAAAACAAACAAAAAACCTTAACCAACAGCAAAAAAACCCCCACCTCAAGAACCCTCTGTTTTTTCCTGTCGCTTGAAACAAGATGTGTTTTCCCTCTTTTCATTAAATATTGAGTTTGAAATTATAGAAAATTACATTCTTCTTTCTGTTTCCCTTGAAGATAGCACACTTGTGTAATCAGCCAGGATAGCTAAAAGTCATTTAGTGTTATTACTGTTGGTTTTTTCCCCATTGGTTCTTCACTTGGGCATGTTGTTAAGTCAGTAATATTCAGTTAGCAATATCTTCTTTTAATGTCCAGACTTTAACTGTGAAACTAAACTAAAAGAGAGTTGCCTTACACAAAAAACATCTCCATGGTCTGTTCTGAGGACAGTTTAAAATCTTGTCAACTTGAAGTCTTTTGCACATGCATTCTTGAAATAATAAAATGCTCAGAAAAATCTTCCTAATGGATACCTCAATAAGAATTTAGAAACTAGATTTTTAGGTTCAGTTTCTGAAGAGCTACAAAATCATATGATTAAATTTCCCCCCAATATTTATTGATGAATATTAAGTATACACTGAAGTGGCAATATCTTATTATATTCCTGTTCAAGATACGCTTTACTTACATACATTACTTTCAAAATGGACATTAGAAGGCATTTCAGGGATCTAGGATGAGGAACTAAAATGAAAAACAACAGACAAACATGATTTGTTTCTTACGGTTTTAATTGCAAAGTCAGTAGATGTGAAGAATGGAGTGAACTAGGATCAGAGAAAACTGGAATAATACAAGCAGCTGTCAGAAAGATACAGGTATACAAAATACGATAAACTTGGCATGAGAAGGAAATTATTTCCAAAACTGCATGTTAGTGGGAAAGAAACCTTGGGAAGTAATACTCGTATGGTGCATGCAGGAAAAACAAATACATAACATGTGAAGGGATGTTAGTGATATTGCACTTATGTGTTTAATGAAGGTTAGAAACTGTTAGATTCTTATGTTATCTGTAACGCGACTTGGCTGTGAACTGCATGAGGCAGGGACTCCGAAACCCTGATTATGTAACTGGAGATCAGACCATATAGACGGCATTTTTACCCAAAAGAAAATTGACATTCTTTGGCTTTGGGTACTTAATTTTTTACAAGCTAGGCAGTTTGCTTTTAACTTAGATGTGCCTATTTCAGGTGATTGCCACTTTCTAACCTTTGTCCCTCGTTACTTTCCACTGTAATTGACCCTCCATCATGTTTAATACCAGGGTTTGAATCCTGGAACTTCTGAAGGGTAGCACAGGCTTCTGCTTGAGTTGCAGAATTAGCTAATAGCAAGGGAAGGCTGTTTTCTGTTGTCCTTTACTAACCCCTTCATTGTCTGCTTCTGAGGTGAAAGAGGGTAAGATATAAAAAGCAAAACGCATGGGCCTGATTCCAGAATTGATAGGTTTCTGGGTAAAAAGAGAGAAAGGAGGAGATCTATGCTCTGCTCCAGCAGTGTCGTGTCCAGCTTGTCCAGAGCTGCTAGGTGGGCTGCCTTTCTTTGGCATTGCTCTCTCTAGCTGCAGCTTCACCCTAATTTGATAAATGTCGGTAGTCTAATTGCTGTCAGTCTTCTAGCAGCTTGCCCACTGGAGGTCCCTGAGCTTGTAATTACAGTTCACTGCTCATGTCCTTGCAGGACAGCTGTTGGTGCTGTTGAAACTTTTGCTTAACAGTTTCTCGTGTCTTGGGGCATAGGAACCTTCTCTGTGTGTTCGGCAGAGGAGCAGGCTGTCCTGTCTCTTCCTATTGCTGGCCTGGGGACCACAGCTCATGTGGCAAAGCAAGTTGATTGGCTCATCCTGGTCACCTTCTCCCTGAAGTTCAGTTTTGATGGTGAAGTGGTCCTGGATGTCTTGTAAGATCAGCTGCTTGATTTTTAAGCTTTAATCCACAGCAATGCCATCTTCCCACTATTTTTTCCCCTGCTGGGTCAGGATGGAACTTGCAGGTTGGAGTTGAACCTCCAGCCCTTTTGTGTTCACTCTGTTGTTTCTGCTTGGTACTGGCATTCAGTTTCTGTTCCTGTCTCACCTGTCCACTTATCTGTGATCAGATGTATGATGCTCTCTCACAAGCAACTACATAAAAGATCATTTCAAATTACTTCAAGCTATTTGACACTTCAATAATTTTGACTTGTCTCATGAAAATGTGACCCACCTGTGCCTTATCGACTACTTTGTGCTGAACCTATGGAATAGTTGAAAGGGTAGACTAGAGAGTTGAGTCTGTAACTGGTTTTGAACTTTTTTTTTCTTTTCTGTTTTCACTCCAGTGAGCATATGGCATTTCTTCTTCATATGTTACCTCTCAATGGAAAGATGAGCTGTGGCAAGGGGAAAAGGAAGCAAGGCTGTGAAGCAACGGCCATTTTTACTACTGTTATGAGATAAATATATTTAGGCTTTCTTGGAACAGAAGAAAAGCACTACTGTACCTTAAGTTGAACACTCAAAAGACAGTGGAGACTTAAGGGCTTTTCAGAGAAAAGATGATACAGATTCTTTATGAGACAATTCTCCTTTCTTATGATGGTTAGAAATGTTAGTGTTCCAAGAATCCTCTATATATGATGAAAACATTAATTCAAACTAGTATAACAGATGGTTTTCTTTGCACCAAATCAGCCTGTCATCCTAAAAGAAGCTCACTCCTTTTTTTTTTTTCCTCTTAGTTCCCATAAACCATAATCCACATTCCTAGAAAAAAAAATAATATCCATACCACTCTCCCATCACTGCTTCAGCAAATGCATTCTGCAGCATATAGTGCATGTTAACAAATTCAGGCTGTTCCAGACAACAGGATGAGGAAAGCTAGTTCCAAAACTTAAAGCCCCTGAAAATAGTGCCTTTGTAATACAGGCACTTTTCCCAGCCCTCTGTTTCACTGTGGGAACTCCACTGCCTCAGTTGACTTCAGCTATACTGGTCTCATGTCAGGGAAAAATCAGGCCTGTCGAGTGAATGTATCCCAGTCATGGATTATTTTATAAAATAAAATTGCCTTAGGTCTTGCTTTTATGGGGGAAAGGAAGATGGCTTCTCACTGTGCATTAGGCATTACAAGATGATACTCTTCCTTCTCCACACCCCAGAGTAGATGCATCACATACTTCTGTGGGGTAAAAGAAAACTAAGCACTGGCAAAATGTTTCCTATGATGATGGCAGCATTTTTGGCTGTATAATTCATCTGCCACTTCTGTACTAGTGCTGATTTTGCGTATCAAGATGCCTTAAATGGAGTCTGTAACGCTCAAAACTCGATGTGACAAGGATGTGAATGATTGTTGCGTGACCTGCACTGCATTGGGAAGAATGGTGGCCTTTAACGAAATGTAGTTTGATATAAGTGGGATAATCTGTTTTGTCATTCTGTGTGTTCTTGAGTTTAATGATTCTGAGATTTAACATGAATAAGAAAAGTGATTTTGTATTATTTGTGTCTAAATTGAGAATAGTTTATTAGGAAGAAGAGAGAGATCTTTCTAATTAAACTTGAAATATTTTGTTACCACTTCTGAATTTTCAGCAACTGACGCGTTTAACTGTTTTCAGAAGCTTTTAGAACAAGTATGTACTCTTAAACATGAGACTGTTGTGTTGATTTCACAGGAATAACACATGTGAGCATACATTTCACACTTTGAACGTCAGTGTAGCTTCATTTTTTGTACTGTCATGGCTTGTAATTTTATTTTATAAAATTTTTAATACATGCCTTCTAAGGATAATACTTTCCTTGCATGTATTTGTTTGAATTTCATTTTTAAATGTTTATTGTTTTGGTTTCTTAGCCATGAATCAACGAATCAGCCAAAGTGCTCCAGTGAAACAGCCACCCCCTCTGGCTCCTCAGAGTCCCCAAGGTGGTGTGATGGGTGGGAGTAGCTCCAATCAGCAACAACAGATGAGACTTCAGCAGCTACAGATGGAGAAGGAAAGGCTGAGACTGAAGCATCAAGAACTGCTTCGGCAGGTGAGGCCACAGGTTAGACACCTACTTCCACTATTTCTTTTGTATGTTTTGTTTTGTTTTGGCTAAGTTGTTGTATCAGTGAGGCTTAAAGACCGGTGACTGTACAAAAAGCTTTGAGATCTAAAAAGGTCTGAATTCATTCTGTTACCGATATCAGCTTAATAGTGAAAGTGTCTGACATACAGATTGAAGGATTTTGCTTTCCTCCCTCATTCCTCTCCCTAACAAAACTCTCTGAGAACAGGCTTCTTTACTATTAAGATGACATCATGCACTGTTGATCTGATGGGATATTCCTCTTGAGGATATCTTTCATATTCATGGAGTTCTGAGTCATGCAGAAAGATGAGAAGTTGGTTCCCACAACTGTTTTAGTTCTACCTTTTAAATGGAGCGAAGTCTTTCACTTTCAGAACCTGTCACAGTCTGTAGGATTTCAGAGTACTTTTAAAGTTTGTATAAGCTTAATTGAGGAGACACCTTGTTGCTAGAATCTTATCTGGTAAACAGTGGAGTGGAGCATGGAACAACTGAATCACTCGTGCTACATTTTGGACCTGTGGTTTTCTTATGCTGAAGAATTTCAAACTTCATAATTAGGCTGCAAGCTATTCCTTTCATTATTTTTCTACTCTATGAATATAGCTGTAGCAAATGTTCAAGTGTAGGACTGGACATTGGAATCTCTGGATTTTGAATTCGGGCTTGACTTCCACTTGACTTTAAGCCTTCTGCTTTGATTTTTCTATCTGAATGTTTTAAGAGTTACTGCCATCTGTGCTAGATACTGATGATATGCCTTGTTTTTTGACACTGTCAGAGAAAGCACTAATTGTTTCTTTGAGGAAAACCTTCCAAAATCTTACCCTGTTCCCTTTTCACTTTGGGTGATGGGCCTTGTATCAGTAGAGGATGATATCTTAATATCCTCAAAGACAGCTTTTCTCTTTCTTCATCACCTGCAGTATTCTGTCCTGGAATCTGATTCCCATTATCCCCTTTGTAGTCAAGGCCTGTTTTGTAGGAATCTTCAGCATCTCTTGGTGTAAGATGGGTCATCTTTATAGCCGTTACTTTTTATAGTGCTCTAGGTAAGAATACATTGCAAAGGTGGCATCAGGACTTTCTCTCTGCTTAAGCACCTGGGCTTCTGCTGTTCCTGCTTTGCTATTAATCCACCACCATTTTACCCTGTGCTAGCATGCTTCTAGGTAGGCCTTCTAATTGTCTTCTTGCCTCAGTTGTCATTGAGAACGTGACTAACTTTGGACCAGGTGACAGCCAGTTCCCTTCGTGTTGCTCTCCTTGGTCGTTAAGCTTATCTGTCAAATATGCATCCTTGGTAAATCTGTGAGTTTTGTTTCACTGTGTCATGATTTTCGTAGTTTCTTAACTCCCTTATCCTGTCTCATCTGGCCTGTCTTGGGGGCTTGATACTACAAGATGGTGTTTATAAGACAGCCTGCATAAGCAAACCATGCAGCTAAAGTAATTTTTATCCATCTTATTTTTACTCTTAGGCATTGCGGAATATCAATCCCAGCACAGCAAATTCTCCAAAACATCAGGTAGGCTCTTAACTGATGTTTCAGCATAATTAGAAAAATGAAAGCATTAAATTAGGCTAGCAGAGGAACTTTTTGCTATATAAAGGCATTCTAAAAAAGAGAAAAAAAACAACAAAAAAAATCCCAACAACAACCAAAAAAACCCAAGCTCTGCTGTACAGATTTTTGAACCACTTCTCTGATCACGACCCTAACGTTGTTTTTAAGAGTGCTGCATTACCACAACTTTATATCAATTTTTAAAAGCAAATGAGGAATTCATTGCACGTTTTTCTGCATTGAAAACAACCTTCTTGTTTAGCATTCTTGAGGATACTGCCGTTCCAGTCCTGATGTCATCAAGATGTGTATTTAAAGCAAACCTCTCATTATATCTAAGGTAGTAGTTTGTGACAAAATTTTAAGTACTGTTCATATGAATGTTCTTATCAGTTTGTTCAAACAGGTATGATCTTAAAGGAGGATATCTGTAATCAGTTAATAAAAATTCACTTGAAATATTTATGATTTTTAAGCGTGTACAGTGTAACAGAATTATTTAATAGATGAGACTAACAAAATAATTGCTATGGGGATATATGTAACTATTCCATTTTGCCATTTAACAGGCTTCTGCACAAATACATTTTCTGTATAGGAAGCAATAATTCTGAAAAGCCTCCCAAGCTCGGACCAAAAGAAAATTGGTCAAAATGTGAAGCATAATAAACAGTTTAATGCAGACTTCTTTTAGGCTCTTAAGAAGTTGAATATGGAATGAATCTCTGAGAGGGTGTATTTATGGATATATTCAGAGCACTTCTTGTTTGCTATTGCTAACAGTATTCTTAATCTACTGGTTCTTAAGACAATATTTATATTGGCTTGTATTGTACTTTGTTTTTCTAAGAAAAACACTATGTGCACCAGGCAAGAAAAACAGAATAAAAGAAAGTACCCTGTGTCTGGAAGCCATGAGTACTGATGAACCATTGCATTCTGAAGAGTATCACAAAATTTATACGTTACTAGTTCTCCCGAGAGGATCATCTTCAAAATAGAAACCTCAGACCTTAGAAACAGTACTGACACCCTGGAAAAATACTTTCTTGTTTAGCAATATCAGTGCAGCTCTAAAATGTAAGCATTTTAATTAAGATGTAATCATTTAATTCATTTACAGACCATTAACCACATAATGATCTCGTCTATCAATATTAGATCCTATTATGAAGGAGGATAAAAAAAATTCCTTGGGAATTGCTGGTATACAAGGGAATAAATGGAGAAGTACGGTTTTCCACACCAGTTGGAAACACCTTATCTTTTGCCACAATTAGGTCATTCAGAAGGGATGTTTTCCTTACTGAATGCCAAAAGTGTATGAAGCCCTGTCATACAATTGTTTGCTCTTCCACATTAACTTCTTCCTGTTGCCAGCTCAGAAATATGCAGCAAATGGAGAACTTTGGGATCAGTTTCATACCCAATAGGATCAGATTTTTGGAACTTCTTGAAATTCTGGCTTAAAACCCTAAAAAGCTGAAGAAGCACAAAGGGACCTTATTGATAGTCCATTACATGTACATGCGGTGGTCATTCTGCTTTGTTTGGAATGGGAACTGATGAAAGGATTTATGCAAAAATCAGGATTCCAGTTACATTTCGACTGGCTTTGTAACAGACTCACCTGCCTGGGATCAGTTGTATTAGTTTGTACTTGCTAAAGAGTTGAGCTGTGTTTGAGTGATCTGGTGGATAGAAAAGTAGGCAATCCTGTCAACTTAAAAGTTCTATAATACTAGATTATTCATGTTGTATCATCTAAATGTATTTTCTGTGTTTTCATGTATCCCTTCAGAAATGTAGTGAGCAGCCACATGTGGAAGAAGGTGATTTAGAGAACTGTATCTGGAAATTGTCTAAATGCTTCTTGAGGCCTTGTACTATAAAGGCAAACGTTGACTGTCTTCTCCAGTGATGCTGTGATTGAAGTCCCACTCTGTACATCCTGTCAGGTCATAGTCAAGCTAGTGAATCTGTGAAAAATCTCTAGAAAGAATGAACATTTCTTCGGTCAACTTTTCCTTTTTGAGAGATCCTTTCTTTACTTTATGAATAAAATTATTGTAGCTTAGAGGAATTATCTGCTTTCATGACGATAAAGCTGTGCTTGGGGGAAGAATAATAGCTGCTCTTGCTAAATTTTAGATGTTCTTTTAAGGAATACTGAAAACAAAATCTTCAAATGTTCTGTGCTCCTAATTCTGGGAAGAAAGTCTGTTTTAGAGGATTCTCAAGGTCTTCCTTTTGTAAAGAAATTATACTACACCAGCATTCTTGAAGCTTGCTTCTAATGAAGTATCTCTTTTATACGGATAAAAAAATCCTGAGAAATGTTCCTTTACTTGTAACTGGGTCTCTAAGCTTTCCTTAATTAAAGAATCAAGTAAGTTGAAAGGGACTGTCTAGTCCAACATCCTGCATCCAGCCCAACCTCCTCTTCCTTCTTGACATTTTTGTCCACAACCTGGATACAGTGCCACGATTGTATTGATATCTTTGGTCAGGTTTTTCTTTGGTCAGGTTTTTCTGATACTGGATGAACATTGTGTCCTTGCCAGTTTTTATTGCTTTGCCCTAATACTGTAGGTAGTATCCTGTAGTGACACTAACACTCTCAAGGTGTTACATATGGAGGCCTTGGCACTTAAATACCTCCTGGAAGGATTAAACAATTGCTCAGCTTAATCTTTTGTAATAAGTACTGTAAAAGACTCTTTTTGTTTGAGGATGTATTTTATTGTAATTCTAAAAATGTTGAAGTCAAAGGTATTTGAAGCAAAAATTATAACTTCCATATTTACTGTGCATAAACAAGAGCTATTGATACATCCAGGGAATTTGAGAACACCGAGCATCTGACCAGTTACTTATGCTCATCATCATCAATTGTCTGTGAACACCTTAAAGATGCCTACCTGTCTTAGGTGAGAGACTGGGAGACTTGACTTTCTCTCCATCCTCGGTAGCTCTCCTTCCATTTTCCTGCAATTAACATCCGGTTTTCAACCACGTTTCACCTAAGTAGCTGTCAGTCAACTTTTATATAAATCATAAAATTGGCTAGATGTTAGGTAACAGATTTCTTGCCTTCCAGTATACGATGGAAAGAGATAGAGGCAAATAATGTTGAGGAACTGATGGTGTTATTCTTGGATGTTGTGCAGACTACTTTCTTGTGCTAGGACGGGAAGATTTCTTACTCGTTTCCTGCTAATATTAGGGTATTCGCTAGTAAGATCAGCATACTACAGAGCTGTTTTCATGATAGGCTCTTCTTTCTTGGCAGTTCTGCATACCTGGAATGTGCTCTCTCTTTATTGTCTCCATTCTTTTGTCCTTATTTTATGAAGTACCTCTCATATTCTCTGTCCTATTGCACCAGTAAGGAAGGCATCATTAAAAACAAATGCAATCTGGAATTCTGTACTCTTGAACTTCCATGATGTTAGTGAAGCTGGAAGTTTTACTGAGAACTAAGGGTTTGGGGTTTTTTTTCTCTTCCCTGTAATATGTCTTTAAATAGCAACTTGTTATTGAACTTGTGTTCAAATCTTAGTGGAAATGGCGGGCAATAGTTACTTTAGTTTCTTAGTGAATCCCAAGCAATGTTGTCCCGTGAATCTCATTTCCCATTCTTCTGTGTATTATCTGAAGCTGACCTAGATTAACAAAAAAATTACTTGTCTTGGTTTCATCAAGGGTGTTTGGTGGGTCGCTTGGTGTTGGGTTTTTGGTTGTTGTTTTTTGTCGTTGTTGTTTTTTAAGCAGAGATAAGGTACTGAAGCCGGCTATTTGGTCTTTGAACATGGCTTTCTTGACCAGTGAAGGTATGACCACTGGCATACAGAAACATTTTTTGAAAATTACGTTTATAAGATGCAGGAAGAAAATAACAAGTCACGTGCAGCAAATTCATCTCTGTATTGTGTCCCTTGGTTTTAATTTGCCTGATTGCTTGATATTTGGTAGGGAAAACAGGCTGTGATATGCCTTATTATGAAGACATCCATTATGTGAAAGGTTTTGAGGAGAGCTAGCTAAGACTCAGTGGATAATCTTTGCGTCAAAGTTTTTTTCCCCATTTGAAATTTTTGCTTCTGATTGAATTTTTTTTAGTCAATATATACCTGAAACTTCAGGTATATATTGAAGCATTGTATCCCTCTTTTTTTTTTGTATTTTACTCACTTGATACCTCTTTTTACTAATACTAAGGTTTGATTTGTCCCTCGTGGCTTACATTTTCTGTTAGATGTTTGTTTTGTGCAAAGAACAGAAATTGTTACTGATTTCTTACTCTGCAAAATCAATTAAAAATATCACTGGAGCTCTGTCACACAGATAAGGGAGCTGAACAGCATGTACAATATTGTAAGTAACTTAAAGATTTCGAGTGGGCAGAAACCAACTTTGTATGCGTTAATCTCAATTGTCATTAAACTGTTGATATGTTATTGTTAGCATGAATATTTTACTTCATCAGGTAACAAACTGTTCTTATTCACTGGACTACCTTGCAAAACTCTTTGTAATTAATGAACTGACTTTTTTAGTCTATGGCAGTAAATTCAGCGTGTAATAACAAGTTGTAGCATATTGCCTCTATATAGGCATCTTTTCTAGAGAAAAGAAGATTGAGGGGGGATCTTATTAATACATACAAATACTTAATGGGAGGATGCCAGGGGGATGGGAGTAGTCTTTTTTCAGTGGCGCCCAGTGATAGGACGAGGGGTAATGGGCATAAACTTGAACATAGGAAGTTCCATCTTAACATGAGAAGGAACTTCTTTACTTTGAGGGTAGTGGAGCACTGGCACAGGCTGCCCAGAGAGGTGTTGGATGCTCCCACTCTGGAGACATTCAAAACCCGCCTGGACGCCGTCCTGTGCAACCTGTTGTAGGTGACCCTGCTCTGGCAGGGGGGTTGGACTAGATGATCTCCAGAGGTCCCTTCCAACCCTGACCATTCTGTGATTCTGTGATCTGTTTCTAGGAAAGCAGCCGTATTTGAGGTAGCTAAAGGTTAGTTCAGATAATCTGTCAAGTACCCATCATTTAGTCTGCATCAGTTTCACAGAGCTTTGTTATAGTGTACCAGGAGGCTCACAGGTAAGGCAGCACACCTGTGCAGTGCCATGACTTTAGAAATTAACTCAGAAGAAGACTTAACCAGCTGTCTAGAACCATCCTAAACTGGGGCTGAAGACTGCAGCTGGAGAGTTGTGTGATAATTTTAAAGCAAAATATTTGCTTCGTAATAAAATGACTTCTGAGATTTCTGGTACACATGCTCTGGCAAACTGAACTGCAGCAGTTTAAGACATTAACTCAGCTGTCTGCCAGAGATTGCCTTAATAATAAGGCAGCAGAACAGGATATGTCTAACATTGTTTTTTCATAATCTAGTAGCTGAAGCATTGGTGCGGCTACAGGTGTAGATGCACAGGGATTAAGAGATCAAGGCACACATCTTCTTCTGCCATGACTAACAAACTCTGCTTCTTCTAAACACTGTTAAATAAAACGGAAAGTTTTGTCAAAGCATCAAAAATTTCAGCTTGGAGTTGGATGTCCTGTAGAAATCATGGAGATGTTCCTTGACCTAATTATTACTTAAGTCTTTAGTATTGCTGATGAGCAGTACACTAAGGTACTACTTTAAAGACTGCCTAGCAAATGCAAACATAATTGGACATAAATGGGCAAGCATTATTGAAAGGGTGTGGCTGCATTTGAGGGGGTAAGTGTATGTTGGCTGCCATCAAAATATACAAAATGTGGGGTTCAGCTAGTTTTACTGCAAAAGCTACATTGCTGTTGTTCAGCCATCTTGGGATCTATCGCTCTAAATGTTCTTCGGCTTGTGAAATAGTATAGCTTCATTCCTTATTGAAAACTATAGATCTAAGTGAAACTTTGTTTGTGTGGCAAGAGCTGTACAATTTGAGTTTCTCACTCTCTGGGAAGCATCAATAGCTAGAAGTTACACAGTAGGAAAGATACTTGTATTACATGACTAACTTGAAAATTCAGAAGCTCTGATTCCACTTGCAGTACCTAAGTTTTACAGGTTACCAAAATAATTTTATTGCTTGCTTGTAAATGTAGATCTTTATGGATAAATACCCTGTCTGAAAGTCTATAGAGTAAATCATCTCTGCACTCATTGCCGTTGTCTGTTTTTTATGCCCCTACTTGCTTCAGGAATCACTTTGTGTCTGTATAGGAGTTGTAGTTCACTGGAATGGGTTTCCTGGAGCCACTGGTGCTGCTTGCAGTTGCAAAACTTAATCACAGAAGTGCTGCTAAAGCGATCGGTCAGCAGAAGATAGGAGCCATGTTGACCTGAGTACGAGATGGCCATGAATAACAGCTTTTGCTAGAAGCAAACAAAAATTTGTTTGTTCTGCATGGCCTTTGTGACTGCTGGCTCCTGCTGAGACCTACCTGCCTTACTGGTGCCCTGGCATGGCTCAGCTGGGCAGGGGCAGTCCTGGAGCCACGGGCAGATGGACAGCAGGAGGAGTGTGAAGCAGTGGCACAGCAAAAAGGCTGTAAAACCAGACAAGAAGCCAGACTTTATTTACAAATGTCTATTCCAATTTATGGTGCCTTATCTGTGCTTACAATGCTCTACGTAGCATTGAGTTCTTTGCCAAGTGTATACGATACAATTAATTATCACTCTATCAGTATCACCTCTTAAATTAATTTTTCTGTTTTTCACGATTGCAACACTGAATGATTTATGTTTCCCCCTTACTCTTCACTAATTGCATAACTCTTCATTACTGAATTCATTTGTCTTCATCTGTCCATGTGTTTTCCCTGTTTCTTTTGTACGTGTGCTGTAACTTTGTGGCCCTCAAACAAGAACGGAAATACTTAGTCTGAAGAAATAACTGGTGCTGTAAGTCTGCCCATAAGCGTCACTGTCTTCTCCTTCCCCTAACGCTTCTCTCCCATCCCAATGAAGCCTGTGGATCGTTGGATAGTTGAGCAGTGTTTGAGGGCAGAAATATTACAGTTGGCCCTTTTAAAGTAAATTTACCAAAAAACCCCAATTATAAGGATATATCAATTCAAGTTGAGTAGCATATCATATGTTTAATACAGGAGGAATATGATCTGGGAGTTGCACGAAGGGAGCCTTTTACCTTTCCTCAAAAGCACAATGAAGATAAAAATAAAAATGCGCTGGAAAGAGTAATTTTATAAAGTTAATTTGGACATTGTGTGAATGACCTGCAACTTCATGTAAAACTTAATCTGTATGCAATTTATGAACAAAAAATGGATCAGGTCAGCCAGATAAATTATACAATGCTGACCTTGTTTTTAAAATTAATTTGCTTAAGGAGATGACAGATCATTTTGGTCTTTATGTAATAACCAAAATTCAGCTCTTGTGTTAACAAGAGGAATGCTAAGCTTTTATTTTCCCAGAGGTACTTAAAAAAAAATTTTGTCATACTTAGAGAAATAAGATGAGATCAAGTTATAGAAATCTAAGCCAGGATTTTGTCATGGTTTTATTTTTGCCTCCAGACTTTAAGTACTTCTAATAAAGGATATATTTTAAAGCATGAACTAAAAGCCTGGAGTTCACATTGCTCTGTTTGGAACTGGGATAGGCTTGTACATTCCCATACATTTTTTTGAGTATCAAAACCATAACTTTGTTAATTGAAAATCGGTTTCATAAATTTATAAAAAGACCATTCTTCAGGCAACACAACTTTAGCTTCCATTACATGCACCTTTTAGGAAAAGGAGTCTTAATACACTCTTTGGGGTTTGTAGAAAACTTTTCTTATCTTACAGAATCATTAAAAACTGCTTTGTGTTTGTTTCTGAATAGCTCGTCTTTTTTGGTAATTCCTTTCTCTTTCAGACTCCCAGATTGACATAAATTTATTACTTGAATGCGTAATGGAATAAAATTCTTTATAGGGGGAAGTGCTGCAGTTCTGCCTCCTGAATAAGTAGCAGTAATGATACTTATAAATAGTGAAAAGTAATTGTAGCTTTGCACTTTCAGCCCTGTTGTTGTTGAAACAAGGACAAAAGTAGTACTAATATTTAAAATACTTATTTCACTACGTTTTACGTGCCAAAGAATAGGCAAAATATAGTTCTCTCCCCTGTTCTACTACATCTCTTTTTAGTGGGCCTTCAGTGAAATGGGATTTTTCTTTTCTAGCTGGCTAGTGTCTGAGCTGCATTAATTTTTACCATACTTTTTAAGTTCATATATTGATGAAACTTCAATCTCTCCTGCCTTTTAAGGATTTAGAAAATACAAAGGTTACTTTCCCATTTTTCCAAATTGCTTATTCCTTTGTAATGACTTTATTTCTTAAGATACAGAAAAGAAATTTGTGGGTTTTTTCTTTCCTGATGTCAGTAGCTCTTGAAATGGGGACCTCCATGAATTTTTCTTCTTTCTGTCGGGTTTGTTTTTTCGTGGTGTTGGGTGTTTTGCCTTTTTTTTTCTGCGTGTTTTTGTTTTGTGTGGTTGGGTTTTTCTTTGTTTTTTTTTGTTTGGTTGGTTTGGTTTAGTTTGGTTTTAAACTATTGCATCAGGAGGCAGTGCTGATAAAGACCAGGCCTACCACACAATGAGATGTAATGTCATTTTAGTGCTTTGTGTACGGAAATGACTCTGCTGGTTTTGCTTTGTCATCACTCTTTGGGACACTGGTGTGTGATTAAGCTTCTTCCGCAGGCTGCTGCGCTTTTGGCGCCGCCTCTTCATCCTACTCAGGGACTGCAGCCCAAGGAAATAAAAATGCAATGCATAGATCAAAGCAAGATGGAAGGGGAAAAGGACAGAGCATTCTTGCCAGGGCCAGGTAGTTGTAGCTACGTAAGAGCTACGCTCACTGATTGACAACTCTGCTGTCACAGTGGAGAAGGAAGGAACGTGTGCTGTACTGCAGGTATGAACCCAAGGCTGAAAAGATTCTAGAGGCAGTGGTGCAAAATCGAGTTTGTTTGTTTGTTAGTTAAAAGTAGCTACATCACATGAAGGCATTTTCTCAGAGAAGGGAAGGCTCAGGTGACATTTGGGAGAATTCTGGTCTCCAGAGGAAGGGCATAAGGACTGTGATGTGAGGGAGCAGTTTGTGAGCCATCTCTGGGATGGCTGCTCTAAGACCTTCTGCCTTCTTCAGATCACCATTTGGGAAGCATTTCAGGAAAGAAAACCTTTTCTTCTTTTTTTTTTTTTTTTTTTTTTTTAATGAATTGAGTCCACCTGTATCTCAACCTTCTTGTGTCAAGGCTGATGTGACTGATAGAAGTTTATAAAGTTAGCTGTGAAGTAAGACCTCACTATATAGTCTTTGTGCTTGGTTTTATTACATAAGCAAATGAAAATCATATGGATAAGCCTATAGAAATGATTAAAAAGTGCCTAACATCCTGTGATCTGAAAATGAGGAGAAGGTGTATTATTACTATTTATTAGAACAGTGGCCAAGTAAGTGGTGGTGAGCAGAGGACTGGATTTCCTTGGAGTAGGCAATTGGATGTGACGAACACAAAAACCAATGGTATGTTTGTACGCTTTCTGCCAAGGTTTAATCAACTGGAGTGAGAAAACCTTCTAGTACAAGACATGAAACTTGGTATTAAAGGAATATGTAGAATAATAATCCACAGGAATGGGAGTGAAGCATATGCACATTAGAAAAGGAAAAAATCCCAGGTGGTAGGTAAACATTCAATATTTGGTACAATCTGCTGGAAAATAAAATAACCTTAGACTTTTTAAAAAAGAAATCACTTTGAAGAAGAATTGGAGAAAAAATATTTTTATATATTAAAAGTCTACAGTAGTCTTCAGGCTATAATTGAGAAGGGATTACGACCTCTCCTTTTACAAGTGAGAAATACTGAGTATTGTCAAGACTGACAAGATTGCTTTTGCCTGAGATTAGCTTCCCAGACACAGCCTGGAAATCACATACTACTAATAATGGTAACAAGATAGTCAATAAATTTCTCTACCCGTCTCTACGTTAACAAAGCACAGACTTGGTGAGCCGTTGATGATGTTTAGGAGAGCTCCTTGAAGAAAATTATTGTATTTTTCACATGTGTAATTCATGGATTACCTGTTTAAAAAGGGATGGGGGGGGCACTGGAAATTACATCAAATGCAACTTATCTCAACCCACCTTTAATTTTGTGTATTTTATGTTAAAACTGACTTTCATTAAATAGTAATGACAGCCTTTGGGAATGGATTGATTCAAGTTGGCGCACAGTCAGATGTGTAAAAGTATATAGCTAATCTAGGTGTCTAACTTCAGAAGTGCAGTGTCTTTGTTTTACTAAGAGATTGCTAGGGATTTGAAGAGCTTACGTATGGGACAAATCACTGTTATGATCAATCAGAAATTTCAAAATGCATGCCTCAAACAGGAGGAGTGAATGGAAACTTGGTAGGGAAACGCTTTAAACTTCTCTGAAGGAAATAAGCAAGGTAAAAGGGAAACCAGGGACTAAATCAGAACTTAAGAGAAATGGGGGGAAAAAATGCAAGTCAGCAGAGCTAGACAGATGTATCTTAGGGGTCAGATAGACAGTGTTAACATTTTTTCTTTTTTGTTTGGATCTTAAGAATAGACTTAGCAAAAGATACTGAGAGAGATGCAGATATTTGTATCCATAAACATGTTTGCAGTGAAGTCTCTGTAATGCTGCACTTGACTGGTGGAACTTTCATTATCACTGAGGCCAGTAAAAATTCTTGCTTTGTCTTCAGAAACTTAATTTCATCTAAATCTTGTAACTGGAAACAGTAAAGCACTGATTACCTATAAGGTCATATGTTTATGCATCTGAAAAGTGTATTCAAATGCCTAATGTGATCTTTCTTTCTGCCCTTCCCCCTGTTCTAGGAATTGGCTCTCCGTAGCCAGCTTCCAACAATGGAACAAGACGGTGGATCTCAAAATCCTGTGTCATCTCCTGGAATGTCTCAGGAACTGAGAACAATGACTACAAATAGTTCTGATCCCTTTCTTAACAGGTTTGTAGGAGTAGCTGCTAGAGGGGAAAAAAATTGATTTAAAATTCTGTTTAGTACATGTAATAGTTTATTTTGAACATCTGTCTGTGCCAAAAACCACAGCTGTAAATGAATCTTTCCTTAAATGGCAAGTCTAGTAAAAGTTGAGGATTAAAAGCTGTCTCCTGTGGGAGGAAGTAGTCTGTTCAGACTTGTAGGAAGGTTTTTTATTCAAAGTCGTAACATGTTTGCCTCCGCATAATCTGTTGACTAACAGTCATTTCAAATTACTGACTCAGAAGAATTTGTGAATAGCTTGCTATGAGATCAAATGAACTGTGAGGCACATTTAGGACTACACCTTGAGGTTCATTTCAAGGTTTCTCCATTCACCCCTTCCCTCCACATCAGGTATTTAATTTAACATTATTTTTACTCTGTTAATGTTAGGTCTGCAAGTAGTGGCATGTTTCATTTTAAATGCTGTATTATTTTGAAGTGGGTCTTTTTTAATTCAAGATTTAGAATTTTACAGTATAGACTAGTCTTTTTCATATAATTTTTTCCTTAATCCCTCTGAGTTGAAGTGTTTGTTTTGTTGGAAATACTGTTCTAATTACAGCTTGTGAATGCTTCATACTAACTGTTACAACTTTGGAGAAACTGCTGCAGCATGAGAACTCGTATCTGTATTTTTTCCTTAGCATGCTGGAAAGAAAAGATGAAAATGGTAGAACAGTCAGATCTCCAAGCCACATAAACTTTTAATCAATGGACTAAAAATCTACTAACTTTCAGCAGTATCACGTAGTTGATCTTAAGTTGGAGTAGTTAATTTTGTAGTTCTTCATTGGACTGTGTTTTGTCGGCATTCTAAACTGATATCAACTCGGTATCCCCTACCATAAAAGAGAAGAAATATGTATTCTATCAGAGTTAATCACTACTTTTCTGCATTACCTAAAAATTTTAACCTAACTTTAGGATGCTTACTATCAGTGCTCATGAAGTATAGCAACGTGCTCGTCCTTCTCTTTAATGGTGCATTATTATACTCCTGGAAAATCCCATAAAACTCATCTTGATTCTTTCAATGTAAGTCTTAACTTCAACGGTTTTTGCCACCAATACAGTTTCAAACCTGCTCATAAGGTGAGAAGTTCACATCATGATACAACTGGCATGATTTTGGAGTAGGGCAGGCTTAAATTTTAGATTAGAAGCCGTAATTTTAGATACTGAAAACTTAAAATCTTTTTAAACCTTTGCTGCAATTATAAATCCCTTCCTATGTTCTTTTAAACATCTTAATGTTGTTGATATCTCACACTTGGGTTCTTCATCCCTGAAGATGTACTGTCATTGTATGTAACTTTTCTGGTTATTGATATTCCATCAGCTTAGCTTAAGTTTGTTTCATTTTCTGCCTTTTCCAGGAGACTTTTCTGTCATTCATATACTCTGTCCTCACTGTAATTCTTAAAATCAGTAAAGTTCAGTGGAGATGGTGCAAGAACATGCTCTCCATCTTGCCAGTGAGATCTGTTGTGATTCATATAATTTAGGTTTATGTAAATAACATCTGTTGCTCTTAAGCTTTTTCTCCTGCTGCATGAAGTATTGTCTGTGTTACTGTTGTGTGTGCTACTGTGAGAGCGGGAGAAGAGTTTCTGTCTCAAGGTACACAGTGCTTTGTATATATTGGTGAAAACCAATTTAAAAAAAAAAAGGGGGTCTTGCACACGGAGAATAATAGTGTTGTTTTGTTATTAAACTCCCTAAGGAAGTAAGCGGTATTTCCAAGTTTTGGTTAAGCCCTTCAGGAAGACTTATCTCCTACACAGACAAATCTGATTAGGAAACTTCATATTTTTGGTTAGAGGGAAGGATAGTCCTCCATGGAATTCATCCTGGGATCTGGTGTGAGCCTGAACTGTACTGGCCTTGTCCCAAGGAATAAAAAGGACAAGAAACCTTAAAACTGACCTGCTCTTCTGTGAGAAGCCTCTGTAGATAGATGACGGCCTTCATGTGTTACAGTAACATACTAGCTTGAATTTCTGGAAGGCTGTTGCCATCATACATTGAGCCCAGGTATATTTTGAAATTTATTCTTGAATGATGCAGAATCCTCACATCTTCAAAACCTGTTTTCTGACCTGAAAGAAATGCATCTTCAGGTTTCAAATGGCCATGGCAGTGGACTAATGCAGTTTATCCGTTGTGAGTTTACACATATGAAATATAAAATTACCTTTAATTAGAAACAGGAAAAAAGCAAGAAAGGGCAAATTAACATTGTTTTTGGCAGGTTGATAATTAGCAAGGACTGTTTACTGTAAAATGCATAAAGATACTACTTGCATGGTTGCAAATATGCTTAACTGGGTTTGTTTGCTGTTTTTTTTTTCCTGGCCTTTCCGTTACTCGACACAAAATACTAAAAATCTGTACCTGACTTGAGTTCAGAATATCTTAATCTGCATATTGGTCTGAGAATTGTCCCCTTCTAGGTAATTTTATGTCCATCACTGCACTTAATTCTGTCATATGGGTAGGGAAAGGGATTTTAAAAAAGGACATTTGTGGATGTGCATTGCTGTCTCTGAATTAGATACAGCAGTACAATAGTTCTGCCCTAAAGATCTCCTTGATGTCCCTTATATTAAAGTTCAGACTTAGAGAAATGCTTCTTAGAATCATAGAATGGTTTAGGGTGGAAGGGACCTTGAAGATCATCGAGTTCCAACCCCCCTGCCATAGACAGGGACACCTCCCACTAGATCAGGTTGCCCAAGGCCACGTCCAGCCTGGCCTTGAACACCTCCAGGGATGGGGCCTCAACAACCTCTCTGGGCAACCTGTGCCAGTGCCTTACCACCCTGAAAGTGAAAAGCTTCTTCCTAATGTTTAATCTAAACCTGCCTTCTTCCAGTTTATAGCCATTCCCCCTTGTCCGAGTAAAAAGTCCTTCCCCATCTCTCCCCCTTTAGGTACTGGAACTTTAGGTTCTATCTTTATGGGGTGTGTATATATAAGGGATGCCATCATGAAGTTTAGCAAGGCCAAGTGCAAGGTCCCACAGGTGGGTCAGGGAAATCCCAAGCTCAAATACAGGCTCACTGGAGAATGAATTGAGAACAGCCCTGGTGGCAAGGACTTGGGGATATTAGTGGATGAGAAGCTCAACATGAGCTGGCAATGTGCGCTCACAGCCCAGAAGGCCAACTGTATCCTGGGCTGCATCAAAAGAAGCGTGGCCAGCAGGTCAAGGGAGGTGATTCTGCCCCTCTGCTCCGCTCTTATGAGACCCCACCTGGAATATTGCATCCAGCTCTGGAGCCCTCAACATGAGAAAGATATGGAGCTGTTGGAGCAAGTCCAGAGGAGGGCCACGAAGATGATCCGAGGGCTGGAGCACTATGAAGACAGGCTGAGAGAGTTGAGGTTGTTCAGCCTGGAGAAGAGAAGGCTCTGGGGACACCTTACAGCAGCCTTCCAGTATCTCAAGGAGGCCTACAGGAAAGATGAGGAGGTACTTTTTTACAAGGGCATGTAGTGATAGGACGAGGTGTAATGACTTCAAACTGGAAGAGGGTAGATTTAGTATAGATATTAGGAAGAAATTTTTCACTTTGAGGGTGGTGAGGCACTCGAATAAATTGCCCAGGGAAGTTGTGGGTGCCCCATCCCTGGAGGTGTTCAAGGCCAGGCTGGATGGGGCTTTGAGCAACCTGGTGTAGTGGGTGGTGTCCCTGCCCGTGGCAGGGGGGTTGGAACGAGATGATCTTCAAGGTCCCTTCCAACCTTAACTGTTATATGGTTCTATATAAGTTCCTGGCGAGACAATCCTCCTAATTTGATGTACCAAAGTTGGATATCCAAAGTTTAGGCAGTTGAGTAATTTCCACTGCCTATGTAATCAGAACATCCAAAAAATCTTAGAAATTAATTGCTACATTGGAGCAATTTGAGAAAATGCACAGTAGTGTGTTTTATTTATGTAGTCAATCTTCTGCCTGCTGTCTTCAGTACTTACTGTCATTGTGGTAGATTTTATTTTTTGAACGGGACATCCAGCACGGCAGATTCTTGGTTTGCTGCTCTGTTTATATATTTTTGTCTGTTAGATTTATATTGGTAGTGACGGTAATTCTCAGTTTAACTCCTAAATTGGGATTTTTTTCTTCTGTATACACATATTTTAACAAGTATTAGTTGAAGAAGCATCCACTCTATTTTGGGTAATGCAATTTAGTTGCATGTGGTAATTTTGGGTGGTGTGACTACTAAATGAAGAAATTCGTGTTGAAGAAAGAGGAAATGTATATTACAGAGTGATTTGAAGAGAAGAGCTGAACATTCCAAGTGTGAGAGCAGCAGCCAAAAAGCCTTCTCAACTGTAGTGATTTAGTTCAGCATAGTCTCTTCTGTTTTTAGTATTTTGTGCCACAAAGTAAGACAGCATTTTTTTTTTTACAGAAGTTTTAAATAGCGTAAATAGGATTGTTATCAAATGCATGGTGATATTATTTTTAAATCACTCTTAAAAAATAAATAAATACTTACTACTTAACTATAAAGAAATGTTAGGTTTATTTCTTGTGTGGCAAAGATGTCTTTGTGAAATCTTCTACATATATATGCACACACATATATCTATATTCATGGCTGATGGCATTCTACTTGCATCCAATGTTGAATAGCTGTTCAATGACCATCATCTGTTTGGTGCTTCATACTTGAGAAAAAGGCATACACTATATATTTCATAAACAAATTATGAGAAGGATCAGTATGTCTTCAAACACTAATTTGAACAGTATGTCAAATTCATCTTCAAGCTGGAAAATCGGTAAGGATTCTCAGTGAATGCTACCACAACCTGAAGAAATACAGATTTTGAAAGTATTTTGTGAAGCTTGGATATTAGGAGATACAGCTGCTTATGCAGGCCGCAGTTTATGCCAGAAAACCTGCTCTTTCTTGGGCTCTTCTCCATGGGTCACAGTTTCTGCCAGGAACCTGCTCCAGAATGGGCTCTCCATGGACTGCAGCTCCCTTCAGGACATGTCCACCTGCTGCAGCGCAGGGTCTTCCACGGGCTGCAGGGTGGATATCTGCTCCAGCATGGTTCTCCGTGGGCTGCAGGGAGACAAACTGTGTCACCATGATCTCCACAGGCTGCAGGGGAATCTCTGCTCTTGGTGCCTGGAGCACCTCCTCCCCCTCCTTCTTGACTGACTTGAGGGTCTGCAGGGCTGTTTCTGTCACATTTTCTCACTCCTATCTCCTAGCTGCTGCACAGTGGTTTTCTACCCTTCCTTAAATGTGTTGTCAGAGACACCACCGCTGTCACTGATGGGCTCAACTTTGGGCAGCAGCAGGACTGTTTTGGAGCCAGCTGGAACCAGCTGTGTCTGATGTGGGGTCATCTCCTGGTGTCTTCTCACAGAGGCATCCCTGCAGCCCCCCTGCTACGAAAACCTTGCAATGTAAACTGAATACCCCCTACCCCCACCTCATCCCAAATTTCCCACTGCAGCTTTCTTGGTCTTGCTCGCTCCACTGGCATTAAGATGGCAATACAAAAGTGAATGCATGTAAGGCCCCGTGCCATCACTGTTTTGTTAGCTGTTCTGTCAACACGGCTATTCTGAACGGGGTTTGTTTACAGAATGGCTTCTGTACCAGTATTTGATTTATATTAGGGCAATCTCTTGCCATGACATGTGTGACTGAATTAGTAGTAATGCAACAGTGGGAAGCAGTTGAAGAATCGCTAAAGGAGTTCCAACTATAGCTTCTATTTATAACACCAATGACCTAAAAATACACTTCAGTGGTTGATAAAACATGGGCACATTAGGAGTTAGAAGTACTTTTTTTATCCTTGTGGAAGTGTGAAAGGGTACACCATTATCATCATCATCACCATGGACTATCTGTGATATGCTTCCAATGGTTTTTAGCTGTGTGTGGGTGTGAAAAGTTTAAAACTATGCAGAACAGAGGTAGGCAGTTTTTTTAAAACTGTTCAAGTATGCTCTCATCAAGTTAAATTGAATCTAAATAATACGGTTTTAATTGGAAAAGATCTACATAAAATAAACCCCAGGTGTTTGACACAGACAAAAGCTTCAGTTTTTGCTGAGAATAGAGCACTTCTCATGACAGCAATGTTTTCAAAGCCCTTGAATTGGTTCAAAAACAAGCATTTATTTTCACAGAATCACAGAATGGTCAGGGTTGGAAGGGACCTCTGGAGATCATCTAGTCCAACCCCCCCGCTAGAGCAGGGTCACCTACAACAGGTTGCACAGGACGGCGTCCAGGCGGGTTTTGAATGTCTCCAGAGTGGGAGACTCCACAACCTCTCTGGGCAGCCTGTGCCAGTGCTCCACTACCCTCAAAGTAAAGAAGTTCCTCCTCATGTTAAGATTGAACTTCCTATGTTCAAGCTTGTGCTCATTACCCCTCGTCCTATCACTGGGCACCACTGAAAAAAGACTGCTCCCATCCCCCTGGCATCCTCCCTTTAAGTGTTTGTAAGTATTAATAAGATCCCCCCTCAATCTTCTTTTCTCTAGACTTTTCTCTTCAGAGACTCTTTTCTCTTTAGAGACCCAAGTTCCTCAGCCTTTCCTCATATGAGAGATGTTCCAATCCCCTAATCATCTTTGTAGCCCGATTTTAATTTCTTCAGTACTCTACCTTCATTTTTTTGCTTCCTTTCTTCTGTTACAGTGGCACATATCACTCCAGAGATGAAAGCACAGATAGCGGACTCAGCATGAGCAGTTATAGCGTACCCAGAACCCCCGATGACTTCCTGAACAGTGTTGATGAGATGGATACAGGTCTGTTTTTGTGTACATCCTTAATGCATGTTTTCCAAATACACTTCTGTCCTTTTGCAATGAAAACAAGCAACTCTGAGAAGCTGTGGTACTTCTTGCATTGCTTTTCTACCATCTTCTATTTCTGTAATAGAAATATTATAGTTAAATTTGTGAAAAACATACTTGTAATCAACTCTTTTGGCAGGATGGGGGATTGCTAATAAATAGTATCACTCTTGTTATGTGGAAGTAGAGTGTCCATTTGCTTTTTTAGGTAATATTGTTTGTTCAGAGCTAAGATAGTACCTCATCCAGTGTTGCTAATAGTGCTTCAAAACAGTACCTGACCCAGTATTGTCTTTTTCCTTTAACTGTAAAAATGCAAACATGCTAAATGACGTCAAAGTTCTGTAGAGATTTGGGTCAGTAGGTGAAAAGGTTGAACAAAGGCATGTTCTTTGTACATCTGCATGCAGCCAAGTCATCTTTGGTTATTGTGATAGATTTCTATGAATCATATAGCTTGTATGATGCAAGAGATACAGGATTACTTTTAACCTTTTGTCCTGATAAATTATGGGTTTGGTGCTTCCCGTATGTTTAATATCCATCCTTCTTTGTGTTATAACTAGGTGACAGTATCAGCCAAAGTAACATGCCGTCCCATCAGAACCGTTTCCCAGACTACCTTGAAGCCATTCCAGGGACAAATGTGGACCTTGGGACACTGGAAGGAGATGGGATGAATATAGAAGGAGAAGAACTGATGCCAAGTCTGCAAGAGGCTTTGAGCTCTGACATCCTTAATGACATGGAATCTGTCTTGGCAGCCACCAAGCTAGATAAAGAGAGTTTTCTTACTTGGTTATAGGGGCCTCAGGGAGACTGAATTCTAAATCTGTGAAGGATCTAAGGAGAATAGGACATCTGTATCTGAAGTTCAGAACAAGCCAACGTGGCACACTTTGGCTTGTGTTCAGAAAAAGTAAATGAACAAATACTCAACAAGATTCTTTCAGTTTGCTCTTCCTTGTCCATCGCTGCTGTTATATATTGCTGACTTTTTTCCACAGTTGACTCTGAAGAACAGACATCTTCTTGATCTTTTTCTATTGCTGTTGCAACTACTGTTCAAGGGGGGTGGGGAGGGATGATGAGCCTATTTGGATGACGAATGCCATTCCTTTTGTCCTAGTGTGCGCTTGCATATCATTTTATCTAAGTACTCAGATTTGAGAGTTAATTTCTGCATGTCACTGCTTGTAGTTTGCTCAGCTAGTTGTCTCCTGCTGCCTGTGGCAAGTGGTAAAACATGACATACTGGGGTGACAAGCCAAAAATGATGTATCTGGTCAAAAGAAGTCAATACTGATTTGGAGATATGACTTAAAGGAGGGCTGAAGACTGTTTGGCATTAAGTGTTTCTACTAGTAGCTCTTTCATTAGTCACAAAGTGCTCTTGTTCATATTTTATGTTATAGTAAATCATGAGTCATTTTACATAGAAACATATATGAACTTTGTTGCCACATATTCTAGCCTAACTTTTGTTTGTCAAAAATAGTTTGATTATTTTTGTTAGTTGGTTTAACTGTAGCTGTAGGATGGGAAGTAATTATAGGTGTTCTTTTTTTTTTTAAATAGTGAAATCTAAGGTTTTTTTCTGATTTCACATAGTCTTATTTAAATCTGAATTGTCTGCTTTTTTTATACTTAAAACATGCCTATTGTAGCCTGATAAGCTAGTGAGTACATAAACCAGTATGTTTTGCCTGTAACTTTTTTATTTTTTTAAAGGCTAGCTTTGAATGTAATCATTAGAATTCATGACCAGTGGCTTATTTTTCATGTTTATTTGCAAGATTTTGAATTAGAATCTGATTGCAACAATGTAAAAATTAGAATCCTAAGAGTCATATGTACAGTTTTAAAATGCATTTTAAAGTAGCAGAAACCATTTTAAAATGACAGATGCATCTAATCTCTCTTCTGGTTTTCAGTTTTGATATTTAAGCGAGTTTAGATTTTAAAATCCTTAATGGGAAAAAACTATGAAAAGTTCCTTTTAAGTTAGCATGGAAAAAGTCTGAGCTAGTAATATCACTCGTAAGTTGCAATGAAAAGGCTAGAACACCAAAAAAAAAAATCCTCAAGAAAAACTCTAAGTGTAATAGTTATCAAATTCTGTTTGGTGAAAAATAAGCCCTGGACACTATATGTAGAAGAATGTAAAGATACGTGTTAGATGGTGACATGAGCAGGTAATGAAGTGTATATTAGTAGTAGAGCTTAGCATGGGGTAGAGGTGAATATGAATTATCTTTATTTTAACAGGAAAAGATGTATCACTAAGTTGTCTGCAGGAGTTGACACAGTTTCCAAAGAGTATTTTTAAATGAACAAAATGAGCATGAATCAAACTTTCAGTATAAGCTATGAAGTTTTGCGGGGCTTTTTTTTCTGATGAAAAATAGTGTCACCAGTTAACACCTATATAATTAAGGGCCTGTCACCATTCTCAACATGAGCCTTTATTTTCAAGGGTGTGTAACATGACTATAAAGATACTGTAAGCGTGAAACTTGGTTTTGAAAAAAATCTCAGCTAGCAGGGACTTCTCCTGGGGAGAGATTTTTGGGGGGTTTTTGTTTTGTGTTTTTTTTAAAGACATTGATTATTTTTAAAGTTAGGAGTGAATCAGCAAAGCAAAACAAAAAAACACCCCATATTATTGTTATCTTTTGGATTCTTTTGTGCTTCAGAAATAGTTCTGGTTTAGGATAATGTAACGAATTAAAATTCTGAACCAAGTCTCATTTTAAAGACTGAAGCAGCAGAGGCAGAGATTTGAAATTTGCCACTATAAATGTACATTTACTACTTTATGTAAGGATATTAGTGTTTGAAATACACAAAATTTATTTGTGGCTTGTTATGGAATACAGGCAGGTTTTAAAATACAAATTTTCAAAACACATCCATAATAATAAATATATTCTGCTACACCAATAATTCAGCGATTAATAGGCCACTTATATTGTGCAATGACACAGTAGCTCCTAAAGCAGTATATTGTGTCCAAGATAGGGATTTTAGTAGCATTTTTACAATTTCATTATGAATTCTTCTCTCTTCTTCCCTTCAGGAAAAAAAAGACACTAAGCTGTTATAACTTGAATGGTCTGACATAAAAGCACAACAGCGAGGAAATTCAGAGTTTATTCCATTTCAGTTGTCTTCCACAGTTGTATCCAGGTATAACAGCACATACGATGCACTGAGTGCAAACTCCTGATATGCTGTACCTTGCTACAACAGGGATGAGTACAGAACAAATTTTCTTTCCTTGCTTTTGTGTGTTTGTCACAGCTTTAATATTTGAATGTTTTCTTCTCATTGTAGAAACACTAAATGGCTTATACTGTATTTGGGTAGCACTGCTTAGGGTAGATACTGACAAACTGGGAATCCTTGAACTGCTCTAACACTAATTCTGTTTTGTGATACTTATTTTAATTGATTTTAATACATTTCCGTTCTCTCATTTATTAGGAAACATACCATAGAGATGCTGTACTGTTGGCAATCAACATTAATTTGGATTTTTTTTTTAATTCTGCGAATGCATTGTTTGATGAAGTGGTTAAAATTGTTTGAAATGCGAAAGTGTTTTGCGTAGTATTTTATACTGATGTATATATTGAAACAGAAATCATTGTAATAATTGTAATAGCTTTTAGTTATAAATACACTACATGCAGACAGATGGGGCTGTACAGTACTGTGCTGTTCAACACCTGGGCAGGGTTACTGCTTGGAAACAGGTTGCAGTGTCAGTGAACCATATGGATCAAATACTGTACCATTCAGTGTTGGCGCTCACCAATGCAAAAGGAGAAGAGACAATTTCAACGTGATTAACACTACATAGCTTTTACACATCTGATAATTTAGTACTAAAGTGACCTTTTCACTTACAAGCATGTTTTTTTATACAAATTAACAGGTGTGCCTGTGTAAAATAATTTGTTTTCTGTATCTTGGAAAAAATACTCTCCACGTTTAGAATGTTGTATGTTAGAGAACTCTTAAATGCACCCTTGTCAAAAATTACATATATTAGTTACCAATGTTACTTTTAGATATGAGCATGACTGTAAGTTAGGTACTTAAGTATGTTCTGTTACATTATTTTTCTTTATGTAATACTTTTTCAGTTGTTTCATTTGGTATAAATATATACTTTGTGCTTAAACATCTTTCTTTGTTTTTAACGTTCAGTAGTATGTAAAGATACTGATTTCCTTCAGTAAGATGGATTCATTGAATTGTTGGAATTCCTGTTGTGGTATGTCTGTTCTCGTCCCCCTTGTCACAGCTTTTGTAGTCATAAGCTCCAGTCCTGCAAACATTGTGTACAAGCTCACCTAAGAGACAAAGGAGTCCCACTGAAGACTTAACATTAACGTATATGTCTCTGTGTGTTTGCAGTAATGCAGAGACAGTGACTCTACTGAGCCTCATACAGTCTGTGCAAAACAATAATTGAATATGGCACTACGGTGAGAGCCGGTAACAGCATCTGCTATCTACTATGAGAAAGCATCCACTTTTTGCAGATAGGCTTGCAATGTTCAGGATCTTCCCACATAGAAGATACATTTTTGGCTAACTAAGTTTATACATTAATTTGTGTTAGACTATCAATAAAGACACACTATTCTCATTTCCAAGTTTTGAGTTATGAATTGTGAAATGTGTAATGACATACCTTGAAAGTGTCTGAAGATTTTAGTTTAAAAAAAATCTTGACAGGATTCATTAATTTTGACCTTCTGTAAAACCGAAATTCTGAAAGGTGTTTTTTTAATGTAATGCAATTCGTGATGGCTGAAATCATTTGCATTTTAGTTGTTACTGTTGAGGCCCTGAAATGCCTCAATGCTGTGACATTCAGTGCAGTTGTGTGTTTTCTTAGTTAAAGGTCCAGGGCTTGATGCTTCTATATCAATGTATTTCACTTGTGATTGCAGAGGTAGGTTTACTCACTCAGATCCTTTAAATTTAAACCTAACATCACACCTTGCACCTGGGAGCAGAAAGCCAGTGCCAGGGCATGACAAGGCACCAATTTTACTTGCTGATATCACTCTCTCCCATTTATAAGGCAGTGATGTATTGCACTAGTGGAAGTATGAGTGACCTTCTGAGGCAGCTCTAAATAGACTGTGTTACAGCGAAGCAGGATGTCTGGTCCAGGTGACCCAGGCTCGCTCAGCAATTCTTTTTGAAGTATTTTCAACACTTACTGAAACCAATACTGCTTATTTTTGACTAAGCCAGAAATAGTATGCTTCCAAGGAAGCTCTGAGTCTTCCCTATGCTAATGTGCAAGTTATCAGCCAAAAAAAAAAAGCGTTTTTCATCTCGGATCATTAACAAAATAATTATTTGAGATGGGGCTATGCTCTGTCTAGCACCTCCTGTTTTGGAGGTTCATTCGGAGATAAAGTGGGGCCATCGATTTTATTTACAGCATCAGCATCCATAGTTTATGGGTTCCTGTTGCAGAGTAAAGGTGGTGTTCTTGCCCCTTGTTGTCACCGCTTCTTACTGCTAACAATACTTATCTGCACCCTCTAAATTTAGATGTCATCAACATAGGAAGACATCTGTACAGCATGACGAATCTTGGCTGACATGAAATAGTAAAACCAACACTAACTGAGGAACCAAATTGTCTTTAGAATATAGGGTAGAACTTTGTACCATCTACCGTATCCGGTACTTAATGTCTCTTAAACAAAAAAGCATGTTGAATAAGAAACATATAAATGCCAATACATCTGACAAAGCTGCCTAGTGGTTTTTGTGAAAAACTCAGATGATTCTTACTTTTCCTGACATACTCCTCTCTCTTTAATGCAGAGGTTGTAACACTGAATGCTACAGGTGTAGGCTGTTACCGACTGGTATTATTTTCTCTATATGGGAGTGAAGTTGGTTGCTTTGATAATAGTATTTTCTATATGAAACCAGCTTGTATTAGATCACGAGAGGCAAAGGAATTTTATTGGATTTTTCTGTCTTTCTATTAGCATGTGATTTTTATTTTTTTTTTCCCAGTGGTAGGGGAGGGAGGGGAAGCCAGGAGCAGCCCAGGAGGCTTTCTTTGATGTTATGCAGCAACGAAATAGAGCTCCATAAAAATGATGTGTTGGATCCCACCTGAAATGCCCTTCCTACTTCTCCCATATATGTTATTTCTGAGCTACTCTAGTGTGTTTTAAATTATTTATTGTATTTAGTCTGTGAGTTTTGCTTGACTAACACCTGAACACGGACTGTAGCACTAGGTGCTGTTACGTCCCCAAAGGAGAATGGAGTTCCTCCTCTCCAGAATTCATCTGTCCTCCTGTTTGAAGTCTGTAGTATAATGCAGAAATCACAGCCTGACTCCAAACGTGCAACACAACCATGGTTGCAGGATGGCCATTGGCAAGCATCGTTTTTTGAACGATGGTGGATTACTGTCCTGGTTTGACTTCCCAGAGACTGGAGTAACTCAGCTTTCCCATTTCATTGCTTTGACTTCTGCAGCCAGCTGTCATAGCAGGGGCACGGAGTTCTCCCTGTGCCGGTGCCACCGTGCCAGTTGGAGGACTCCTAACCAGAACTTCAACCTGATGTTAACAGTCATTTTTTTAAAAAAAAACTGATAGTTTTATTCAGTCTTTCACTCATAGTTCCATTGTTAGGCATGCAAATACATGTCTCAGCTCTCTTGACTGACAAGTAACCCTCTTCAGACTTCACCAAGCAATATAATCCTTTCATACCCATCATCTGCTGTTGAAGAGTGTGACCCAGAGGCCTCCAAGAGGTTCGGCTCTAATTCTGGACTTTCAAAGTCTACAGTTAGAACAATATACTGGTTGTGTGGGTGTATGACAAAATCCCAGACCCGCACTTCTAAGAAATTGCGTGATTTAGGAGGTGACATCTCACAGCAAACAGCAGTAACTGAGATGCCTTCTGGTTAGACCACTGGCCTTCAGACTGTGGCCTGCGGGATGCAGTGGGCTGTGGATATCTGTGCAGACCAAGAAGTTGCTCGCAAAAGCAAAGCTGGAGGGGCAGCCCTACACTTTGTGTACAGGAGAGATCCAGACTGCTGCTGAGAAAAGTTCCAGTGCCTGCAAAAGGTGACAACTGCTGGACTTGTTAAAGCTCTACTGCTGCTGCAGCCTGTACCTGCCACCACCTTCATCCCTGCCCACAGGTGATCCTAACAATTGCTTTAAAGCCCTGGCTTTTAGATTTATATACACCAGTATGTAAAACTGTGTGTCCTCCTTCATTTCTTGGTTTTTCACTTAAGACATGACTCTCCTTTTAAAGATCCTGAAAGGCTCCTTAAACAGCCTTTGAGGATCTTTCCCGAATGCAGGATTAAAATAACCTTCTGAGCATGCTGTAATGTTCAGGAAAAGCAGAGCTTACAATGAGAAATACCCCAGAGTTTTCCCTAAAAGTGTGTTTATTGTTAGACACTGAAACATGTACCAGGTTCCAGTTCAAAATAGCAAGAGAGACGAAGATCATTCCTCTCAGCATTCTCTGCATTCTTACTGAAGTAGCAAGGAGTTTCACCCCCAGGCATTTAACTCAGTCCTTTGAGGCACTTGAATTAAATTTGGTAATCTTTATTATGGATATAGATTCCTCTAAAAATTATCTGAATGTGATATGCACCAACATATCACTGAGAAACAGAAATTCCTCTTTGCATCTTACTGGCAAGAATGCTAGAAAACCTGTCAGTCAAACGGCGATATCGGTATACGGGTTTGTTACCCGAGTGCTCACCCTGGCTCGGAAAATAGGCTGTTTGTACATGAAAATCCATGATTGCAGTAAGGCTCACGTTCCTTACAACTGTGATCTCTGCTGGTGAAGCTTACTGTTGTGATACCTGGATTTTGCTTTATGGTCACCTTGAAATTAAAGTAGTGAAGTCTGGTGAGGTCCATGCAAATGGGCAGGAGGGTCCGTACTGCTGCAGGAGGCCACAGTTTCTCAGCTGCTTCTAGAAATGTCTCACTCCTAATGAAGTGAAGACATTTGGTGGATTTGTCTCTTTGTGGCAACTGGCTTCACATTTGCTTGCATTTTATTTTTAATGTCACTAACTTCTAACATATGGTTATGTTGTTAAAGTGAGTGCATTGGTGACAGCTGAAACAAAGGATATAGATGTTTTCTCTAAAATGCGCTCTGGCTGGGTATGCGTTGCCCTGGATAAAGAGGACTCCCACCTGGCAGTGGCACATCTGACCCGGCTAAGCTTTTAAGTGAGGTATTTTACCATTTCCCAGGAAAGCTGCGTGGCGTGGTTTGCACAGTTTTACTTGTGTAGGGAGCACCGAGACGTTAATGTTTGCAGAATGCTTTGAGGCTAAAGCTGTATTTAAGAGCTTCCTGTTCACTTATTCTCTAAGCTGTACTATTTTGGGGGTCTTTTACTGAGGGGCATCACCAAGAAGTGTAATTTTTGCGATGTAGTACAACCTATGTATCTGATTCCACTAGCTTAAACCCATGAATTACAGAAAGGTATATCAAATAATAAAGGTTTATCAAATGATAGTTCTCACTGGTACGTGGACACCCTGTAGGAAGCATGAGCTGCTTCAAGTCAGCCCTCCTGTGCTGCTCACCAAAGTTAACTTGAACTACCTTGTCTTCGCTGGAAGACAAGAGCTCACAAACAGTTACCACTGACGGATTAATGTGCACTGGTTCTGGCTTCTCTGGAAACGTTTGTGCCTGAGGCCTTACATTTTAGCTATTTTTCAGATTCAGCTTTCCTGTTCAGCTCTATCCGGTCTGCCTTCTGGGAAGCCAAAGTAATTATTTATGTGTAAAAGTGCATTGATTAATTATGGGGGGGGGCGGGGAAACCTTGCATCATTATGCATATATACACATAGAGTAATGCTGCATGCATTTGTGGATGTGTCTATGTATAGACACACTATATATAAACAGGATTTTCCTGCTTAAAGACAACTTGGGTTCTCAAGTGCATTATGATATTTGATGTAGGCTCATAAGGAAAAATCCCAATAGAAGTGCCATCCCAGTTATAAAGTCTGCATGGTTGTTGCTTATTTTTAAATCTTCAGGTTTTTAGGTGTGATGTAGGAGCACTTCAATCACAAAACCAAAATGAATAATGAGCGAAAACATGAACACACATGTTATTCAGCTATGCTGCCTCCCAGGAAACCGGTCTCAAGTAGTTACAGCACCCACGTGTTAGTTAGTTTAGCTTTTTGGGACTTAAAGGCACCTTGAACAACAAAAAACCCCACCAAAACAAAACCCCAGACCCAAAGGGTTGGGGTAAAAGAAGATGGGTTGCTCATCGTTGCCCTCCTGTGCGAGTGCATCTCTCGCTCTCAGGCTGGGACAGAAGGGCACTTGGCTCCAGATAAGGTATGTCTACGCTGAAGTTTGCCTTCAAGTTTAATGCATAATCCATGCTATGCATCTTAGTACATGCACATTCGGTAACTGCATAGTCATACTCGTGCATACACACACAGAGAGCTGTGTATGTGTGGCTAAGGAGATGGAGAACTGGTACATTACGGAGCAAAATGTTTACTCCTGGCAGGGATTAAACCCCTAATGGGTGCCTAATACAACCGAGTGCCGCGTTCCACTGATACATAGCACATACTATGCTACTTGCTTGAGTTATTCTTTTTCAATAGAGATTAAGATGTTTTTGGATGACTTCCCCATCCTGAAGATCCCATGACATTTGCTGGGGTTTCTTTTGTTTTTGAAGATTTAAGCTGCCTCCATGGGTGGGCCTAGACTGTTTTAAAATGTATTAACATGTGGATTTATTCTGCACTTGAGTGTAACTGTTTCTGTGCTTCGACTTCTGTTGCTAGGTATTCCTCTGGTAGAACAGTAGCGCTGGAATATAAGATGACAAACTGATGTCTGGGCGTTTGAAGCTGAATCGGGGTGCTTTTGAAGTTGGAAGTCTTTGACCTTAGGTTTTGAATCAGCCCTCTGGACTGCGTGCTGTGCTTGCCTAGGACCTAGTCTCCTACCGGAACAAAAAGGAGATTTTTATATCCCATAATAGGCAAACTGAGTGCTCTAACTGCTGCTAGCACTGACTCCTGTGGCCACTCTCTTAGTCTTTTCTTTTTTTCCATTGTGTCATCTGTAAGAATGTATGATACACTTTCCGTGTTATTCGAATACTCAGATCTCAGCAGGGATGTCTGCGGTTTATGCGTTTATATGTATTAATACATTTGCATATGTTTGTGAATTGTATTCAGAAATACACATACAAAATTTGCAGGGGCTCCGGGTGTGCTAGGAGACAAGATCAGACAGTGAAGTGTTTGGAGACAAAACGGAGGCAAACCAATAAAGACAGATACACAAGTGGGTACTCAGGAATAGTCAGCTACAGGAACTGAAGATTAGGACCTGGTAGCTCAGTAGATAAAATTACTTTTACGACTCAGAAGAACATCACAAAATTGATTTATCTGTCAGGTTTTCTTCTGTTATAAAAATGCATATGCTCTCATGAGATCCACAAATGCAGATACAACAGACACAAAGCTGGTTCGTGTCAGTGAGCAGCTGGAGTGCCGGCCAGCCTTTTGGGCACAGCGTTTGATGAAAGACATGGACGGAAGATTGTCCAGAGGAGAGCGGTGATGATGAGGTAAATGTGAGAGAGGACGAGTACAGTAGTTGGGCCATTTATTAAGAGAAAAGCTGATTAAATAGTTAAAGATGATCTTAAGCAAAAAGCAACTGCTACTAAGAATCATAGAATCATAGAATGGTTTAGGTTGGAAAGGCCTTTGAAGATCATCGAGTTCCAACCCCCCGCCATAAATCATAGAATGGTTTAGGTTGGAAGGACCTTGAAGATCATCAAGAATCTATTGTCCATGGTGCACAGGGCAAGAAGTCATCGTGTTACATTGCAGTAAGGTAAACTCAGGTTAGGAAAACCTTTTACTCTTCTGGGTGCCTTGTTGGGGTGCCTGAGGAGTCTGTGGTAGCTCCATCGGGGGAGAATTCAAAGAAAAAGTTAGACGAGCATCTCCCAGAAATGGGACAGAGCTGACCCAGCCTTGGGGTGTCTGGGTGGTCAAGCTGACCTCTGAGGTCCACTCCTGGGCACCATCTCAAAGAACTGGGCTCACTTTAGAGCTCGAGCACTAAGTTAGAAAATGAAGGTTCCTAGAGCTTTGGATCAGCAGACGACTTCCATCTTTGGTTCAGCTAGTAACCCCTGTTGCTCCTGTAATTTGTTGTTAGCTAAGGTGAACACCTCAGAAACACACAGTTTTGACTGTACCAAGATCTACCACTCCCTCTGGTAATTCTTCCCAATGGACGATCCCGCCAATGGTGTAAAAATGGAAAAAAACCTTGCTATTTCATTTTGATTTCCAAACATTGGGGTTTTTTTCTCTGCTTAAGAAATCCTTTAGTACCTGCTCTTTTCTGCTATTGAAAATACTTTCATGCTTTTAATTAAGCTCGACTGCTTTAATAAACTGGACAAAATGTTTCCAGTGTGGTAAAGTGCGCTTTAGTGCTATCTGTCTTCTAACTAAATGTACTGCATGTGTTCAATTTGTCTGTGAATTAACCCAGCTAGTTGAGCCTGAGTGTGGCCAAGATACAATAGATTGAGCACAGCTCCCACTTAGTAGGAGAAAAACCTCCTGCAGAGAAGTAAAATCATCCTGAAAATCATCCAGCCTTTGTGGAAAAGATGTATTTTTGGCTGAAACTCTAAGGGAACTACTGATGAGCTTGAAGCTAAGCCCAGATACCAGTCTCGGCAAAAACAAAAGCATCAAACTGGGTAAGAGGGGAAAAAATCCAGCAGCAGAAGTGTGTGGTCTTTTCTAATGGAACAGTCTTTTGCACATTCTCCGGTGCAGAACTGTGTGGTAAAAATGATGGCCTGCAGACTTACACATCATTTGTTTACTGGTATGTATCTCCCTTAAGGGAGTAGCATATTTCCCACCCCCTTCACCTCCAAACTTTCTCTCAAACTTTCTCTTTACAGTTTCTTTTTTTACTCCTACTGAGGAAGGTCTCGCTTGTAGTTGACTTTCTACTGTTTGCAGTTCTGCCCTTGAATAAATAAGCTTCATGAGACTTGAAAGAGAATTTTTTGGAATGTAAACCTGTTTGGGACTCTGGAGCGATTTCAGTAAGTTAAGATGAAATGCTCTGTGTTTGGCTCAGGGTCATTAAATAATTCACTGTACTTACTGCCAAGCAAGGACTATTTCATACGCTGTTTTCCTGGCTAAATCCCAACCTGGGTAGTTCATGTGCCCACCTGAATTCCTCCTGTGCATTTGAATAGAGGAGATGAGAGTGCGTTTGAATAGAGGAGATGATAGTCTTCACTTGCCTCTTTAACACGCTTGCACCCCTTCTGGTTGGTGCCGCCTGCCTTCGCAGGTGCCTGTTTCATGGGTGGGTGGGCGAGAACTGCTGTTATGTCAAATACTTTGGGCTCTCTCGGCATGAGAGGGGCTAAACGCATGTAAGTCGCTTCTTATTTTGCTCAGAGCCTGCCAGTCCTGCCTGAGCTGGAGACATGCACGACCTGTTCTGACTTTTCCAAAACAGGTTTTAATGTGCACTAAACCCGTTTGCCAGCGCTGCCTTTTGTTTCTAAATTTACCCTGTTGCACAGCTGATTAGGGAGACGGGAAGCAATATATCTTGAAGCTTTCAGGAGACGGCCCCTCCCAGAAGATGTACTTTAGTGAACTAAATGTACAGCGAACAACACGCAAGAGGTGGAGTTTCAAGCCCGGGCATGCCGATTTAGGTGATACCATCAAAGAGTTTGTCACTTCCTTCAGAAGTTCACTAGCACCCCCCCTCCTTCCCCCCTCCCCCCAATGATTTTATTTTAAAATGCAGACGAGATAGTATTGCTGCTTCTCTCTGCTCCGCGTCGAAGGGCTGGGACCTTTGGGAGTTTGGGATCAGCAGTGGCAGCACTGGAGCAGGGGAAGCAGCGTTTTGGTGATGTTTAAACTAGAGCTCTGGAGCTGGGAGTGGTTTTTCTTCACCTCCCTTATCTTTTTGGCAAATGCCTGAAGAAGTATTGTCCCTCTCTCTTCTATTTTTGGATAGAGGGATGGGAACGCTTTGTTCCCTTCAAGTAGTATTTGAGTCCAGTTAGCAGAGAACTCCTTAGCACGTGTTTGCTTCTGTCTGCACAAAAAACATCCTTCTGAGGTTATTAACTGTGCGATACCCGCCCTGCACCTGATGCAGCAATCACGCTCAGTCTACCAAATGCACCGATTCTCTTTGTTCCTCTGTAGGGCACAGAAGAGATTAAAAATACAGCCGTTTTGTACAAGCAAGCTTTTCTAGTTTGCTTTGCGTGTAAAGGCAAATGGCAAAAGCAGGAATTTGATACTTGTGACAGGTGAGGTAGTCACCCGTGAGGGGATGGGTATGGTATCGCACAGGATCACAAGCCAAACCCCGAGCTCTAACAAAGCACAGACCTCTGGCAACCTCCTCCCTTTGCATGCCTCATCTGTGAAATGGGTACAGTTAATTTGCTGCTATGAGGATCACTTGCTTTATGAAGTAATTTCAAGGATTTTTTTTTTTCCTTTTGCTAGCAAGTAATTCTTGAAAGGCATTCACACAAAAAAAATAGGGCTAAAACCTACCCAAATATTTCCTGAAAAGAAAGTGCGAAACCTGGCCCAGAAAGGCTTCCTTGGGAGCCAAGGTGCATTTGGCCTGCTCTTCTCCAGAGGCATTTCGTGTGCCTTCTCTGGGAGCCTAGCTCACCAACGGTGTCACCTTCGCAGGCTTGGCAATGCTTGTGTCTGCCACAAAACTCTGGCACGCCAGAAAACTGCCCCGGCAAGACAGGCATGGCTTGTTTGTACCAGTGGGTGCCTGGGCTCTGCGGTGCTTTAGATACTGCATAGCTTTTTCTACAAAAAGCAGGAGCAAAATGCTACTAAATCAAATCACAACTGTAGAAATGAATTATCACAGGTAGTACAGTCCCAGGAAAATTGTCCCAAGGATGTTCTTCAACTGCGTTTGCTGTTCAGTATAAACCTGTTAATGCTATTCTGTCTTGCAAGAAGAGGGAAACAGAAATCTGTGGTCGGTCTCAGTACTGAAAAAAATGGTTGCAAAGGTGTAAGTAAACATGCAGTTGTGCCCAGTACAATTACACCAATGAGGGCACAGTCATTCATCTGTTGTTTCCCATGAATTTTACTAATCCTGTAAAGCTACCTTAAAATGTTTTTGCTGAAAGGTAAGTTGCTTGACTCATCCATTCAGTAGGTGTGTGGAATCTCCACATCACCTACAAATAAATCATTAAGTTACGTTTGCAGTGATTCTTCAGTGGAGGGTGTGACAGCCAGGTGTCAGAAATACACAAAAATCCCATTCCCGGGGTTTAGTTCAATTATCAAAGCATGACTATAGTTAAAACTTAAGGGACACTGAATGAAGTGCATCCTTCCAGAATGTGAATAGATAAAAGCAAACGTAGGTCCAGCTACTCCAGCATCCTTTTGCGTAGGTGATGCTGTGCCATAAATTGCAAATTAATAATGTTGGTTTAGGTCCTATTTTATTTTTCTGTCTGGGGAAAAAAATAATTTACTTTGAAGCACAGCTGAAGGGGAGTAGGAAGTGCATCCTCTAAAAGCAATTACTCCATTTAGCTGGATTTTTTCCCCCCTGATTTCTATTCCTAATTAATTTACATCTATTACTTTCAAATTTCTCCATGTTTTTAGTTTTAAGTAATGTAAGAGACTAGATGTAGTTGGTACCAGCAAAGCCCCCCCCTCAGCAGACCTCGAGCTGTCCCCCTGCCAGCGTAGGCTATGGGTTTTCGTGTGGCTGAGTGAATCACCCTGATCCTAAACACGCAAATTATACTTGTCTGCTACAATTTTAAATAAGCTTGGCGCTCTGCACAGCATAATTAAGAGCCGTGACAGGGAACTCTAAACGCTGCTTCCAGCCTAAAGTAAATCACAGATCTGCGTACAGGACCTCCAACAGAGTCCAGTTTTGCTCGATGAATACTTCCATGTTTTTAACCTTCCCTTTGCAGTGTAAATTCCACCTTTGAGTTAAAAGAACTGGGAGAAATTGAAAAGTAATCTGAATGCTACAATGTTGGTCTGCTTTGACTTTGAACCATCCATGTTCCTGCCAGGTACTCCAACAGCTCTCCCTGCATTCTACTCTTCTCAGCGGGGACACCCCAAAACACAGGGGACTATGTAGAAAAGCCTGGGATCTCCTCTCACACCAGTGATTCGGTGACTTTGGATCCCAGTGTCCTTGCCTGAGAAAGTCCTCGGAAACCCATGCGACCGAAAGAGCCTGTGCTGATGGGATTAACCCATTAAATCCAGTAACAACAGGGGTCCCCCCAAAAAGCTGGTCCTCTGTGGCAGCGCTATATCTGAGCAAGGGAATTTTTTTTTTTTTTTTTAAGATATCCATACAGCTATAGGAAGATCTGAAAAGAAGTGTGTGCTGAGAGATTTGCCATGATGAGTTTAGAGAAGCCACCAGCTAACTCCTGCTGGTGAGATGGTCCTTATGACACTAGTGCTGTTGAAACTGGCTGATAGTGGCTGCTCCCCAGCTGAAGCTGACTTTCGTTATTTTGTGGCGTTTGTGTGCCACACAATAAGCTCTTAAGTTCATGGCTGTCTGTGGGAGAGAGTTCATAAATATCTGACTCGGGGTGAAATTTGCTGTGTTACCAGCTGGGATAATATTAGTTACTCACTGATGGACAGAAAAAGCTAAGACTTCATCTCTTCTTCTCCCTCACAATAAAGGAACAGTCTACAGATTATAAATGGTTGGGGCTTTTTTCACTTTTTAGCCCTTTCCATTTTTTCTTCTGGTCTAACTCTGGTACTTTTTCCAAACCAAAGGAATTTGAAATGGATGCAGCCAGTCTGACCTGACGCAGTAGTCTTTCCCCTCCGCTTCCCAAACAGAATGACCCCCTCAATCCACCTTAATGGAAAATCAGCATAAATAAACAACTGTCTCCCAGGAAAGAAGAAAATACTTGACAACTAATGTTTAAAGAGATGGACTTTGTGCCAGCTGCTTACATAAAAAAAAATGAAAAGTAAATGTATCCTACATAGCAGTGTTAGCTAATGCAGCCACCAAACCATGGCCCCCCAGGTGAATAAGACAACCCCAGCAGCAACCCAGAAACTTTGGGGCTTTTCAGGAGTGTCGGTAGCAACCACACTAATTTTGAAAAGGTAATAAATACATCAGCATGGACCCAATATCTACAACCTGAATGTCGTCTTGCTGACGTTTTCAAGACCAGAAGAGAATCTCCTTAAAGATTACATTTAATTGTGTGCTTGAGTGATATTTTTACCAAGTGTGAAGTAAATGGCAGTATATGTTTCTTCAATCTGTTTAAAAATTTCATTATTCAACAAATTTTCTTATGCAGACCAGTGCTCAATTTTTGAACTGATGATGTGTTAAACCGAAGAATTTCCTTTGTCCTCAGTCCCTTGCCTCCTACAAACTAATCTAGCCATACTAGTCAATTGGGAATGTCCATTTCTAAATGCTTAGTTGCTTTGTAACTGCCCAATGTTAAACATTTGTAAAGGCCAGAATCACAAACAGACGAAAATATATAGATAAGGCATTAAAAAAATCCCAGCTCAGTATAAATCTGAATAGTCAGTATGATCCTGAAATAACTTTTTAAGGAGTCAGAGCAGAGACGGTTTTTTTTAGCTTAAGATTTCCTGGATCTTAATATATTTGATTTCTGTTAAATTTAACTTTATCTTCATTATTTTTAGGTTTTGTTTGCTTTGGAATGATTCTAGCATCCTAAGCTATTTTTATTTTGTTCATGGTGCATACTTACAAATTTAATATGGTTACTTTAGCTTTTTTTTTTTTAATTGTTAAAACTTTCATACCACCAGCATTGAAACAGCAAAAGGATGTGTCATTTGTGGTGATACAAAGAAAAGCATCAGCCTTCTAGGTTGATCGATTTTTTTTTTAATGACAGATTAACCAAATCCTTGGTAACTGTATTTTGTTCTGCAGTAGTAAATAAAGAAGAAATCTCTCTGGCAGCTTAAACTGGATCTTCAGCTGCTGCATCCCCAAAAGTGGGCCCAGTTTCCTCCTTCCTTTCCCCTGTTCACTTGTATATGAAGGAGGGGATGAACTGCTGGAGAGCGTTAGGAGGTCTGCTCCCCTCCCAACCCCCAGGCAAAGCACCGCCTGTCCATATGCAAAGGGGAGAAAAAGCCTTTGAAAGCACCTTGGAAGGCGGGTGATGCACATTAAAAAGTAATATTCCTCCATCACAATGATTTCTACACTATGCTGAGACGCCGTGAAGAGTTATGGTGCTCAGTGTTGCTGAAGATGCATGCTGAGGGGAACTGGCGGAGCCCTCGCTTTCAGGTGATGCTTTTGCACAGGGACCTTCAGGCTTTTGGCTACGTGACATGCTAATTGCAGCTCTCGTTGGGAACCATGTCACCTACTAAACCACCAGACTGAAAGAGAAAGGCTCAAGAGATGATAAGGTCCTCTGTCAGCCTCCAGAGGTGCTGTTGCTGGATGTGACTCTGCACCTCATTGGCCTCGTCTCCCTGGGGAAATTTTCAGGAGACCTTGAAAAGTCTCAGTAGTTTTTGGTATCTTTGTAAAAATCATTGCCCCAGTCATGACGGGAGATGCGACAGCTGCATTTTAAACTAAATGAAGAAGATTTGCAGTATGAAAAATCATAATGACTGAAGCTTTGGTGCTCTTGACAGCACTTGGGACTTGAATGGAATTGAAAAATAAATAGATTCAGTACCGTGTAGGCAATAAAAGCTTTACCTCAGGATTACTTGGTTTATAATTTGTCCCACACAAAGAGCTATGTTAAGATTGCCAAGTTAGCAGTCACGGGAATGGCAGATTGAAGGCTGCCAGACAATCCTGCCCTGCCTTCTCATGTACATTATTTATGCTTATTCATTGTAATATAGTCTTCAGATAAACATGGCTACAAATCACCTTCCCTACAGAGGCACGTAATGAAAATATTCAGTGAATGAGCAACCAACCTATGCTATGTAAAAGGAGCTTGGAGCCAAGATTAATTTTTGAAAGATGATGTTACTTCAGATTTTCTTGTTTTGTTGCACAATAAAAATAATTTTCAGGTTTTCTATTCTAAAACTTTGAAAACAACTGTTCAGGATCAACTGAAAAAAATCATAGTTAGATATATTTATCTATATGTCTTTGCACACTGTGTTTTTGTTTCTGAATTTTGTTGCATACTTAAACACAACTTTTTTTCCCCCCCTAGGAACAGCTGCACTTCCCAGAGCAAAAAAAAAGCTCTGCCAAGGCAGGTAGCCCATCACCAGCTGCAGCCAGCAGCAGAGAGGCTGTAAGCACAGGGAAACACACAGCATTTGGAGTCCAGAGTATAGAAGGATTCTCACAGACTACACTCAGTAAGTATGGTGTAGGAGCCCTGAATGCTCTCCTGATGGGTGATAAGCATTTTAGTATGCGCTACATCATGCGGTAAAGAGTCACACAGTTCTTTGCCTAATTAACTGTTGAGCAAATAGCCATTGCCTCTTACTTGTCTTGAACCTGGTCCCTGCTAATTTCATTTGATGTCATCTGATTTTTGTATCAGAAGAGAGAGTGAGAAGTTGTTCTCTTTCTTCCTACCACTTTTAATATTTATATTTAATATTTTTCTTCTTAGTCCTCTCTATTTTTGAGGTGAAAAACTGTAGAGCTTGTGAAATTAGACCCAAACCTCTATGCCCTTGTAGCCCTTCTTTGAACCTTTGAATTTCTGCACTATCGTTTTCAATGGAGAAAACTGCCCATAGATTTCGAGACATGGGCCCATCCTGGATTTCTTCAGTGCGTAATGTTGTCATCTCCTCCGTTCTCCAGTCTCTATAACTTTCAACCCATCCTGGTCAAGCTGATCACACTGGAACATACTGACCTTAACAAAAGATATCACTTAAATGTATTCTGTATTCTGGAGTCCTCAACGTAAGAAAGATATGGACCTACTGGAGCGTGTCCAGAGGAGAGCCACGAGGATGATCCGAGGGCTGGAGCACCTCTCCTATGAGGAGAGGCTGAGAGAGTTGGGGCTGTTCAGCCTGGAGAAGAGAAGGCTCCAGGGAGATCTTATTGTGGCCTTCCAATACCTAAAGGGTGCCTCCAGGAGAGCCGGGGAAGGACTTTTTACTAGGACGTGTAGTGACAGGACGAGGGCGAATGGCTATAAACTGGAAGAGGGCAGGTTTAGATTAAACATTAGGAAGAAGTTTTTTACTTTGAGGGTTGTAAGGCACTGGCACAGGTTGCCCAGAGAGGTTGTTGAGGCCCCGTCCCTGGAGGTGTTCAAGGCCAGGCTGGACGTGGCCTTGGGCAACCTGGTCTAGTGGGAGGTGTCCCTGCCGATGGCAGGGGGGTTGGAACTCCATGGTCTTTAAGGTCCTTTCCAAGCTAAACCATTCTATGATTCTAAACATGCCTAGCTGAGAACAGTACTTTCTAGGAACAAGGATGGAAACGGTGGAAAAATAATTCCTGGAGACTTCCCTTATTCCTGCTTTTCAATAACGCTTACCAATGGGGCGTTTCCGTGCCCAGCTGTGTTATGATTTTTTTTCTGCACCATGCTTTGAGATCCGAGCTCTTACCACTAGGTGGTATTGTATTGTACTGCATTGCACTGTACTGTATTGCATTGCATTGTTGTGTGCTGAAGGCATCGATCCGCCGGGGGTGCTGCTGCTGAGCCACCCCTCGCTGGGCAAACTCACCACGCAGGACACTCCCCTGGAAACTTGAAATGCTGATTTGAAGGAAAATAAAGATCATCACTGAGCATGAATTAAAAAATAAGGATAAATATGCAATGTTGTTTCAGGTGCAATCATCTCAACAAACTTTATAAGTCAACAAGGGACATGGGTAAACTGAGCTAATCCTTGTCTCCACTCACAGTGATTAGAGAAATAATCGTGCTTTTGGGGCAGCCAAAGTAAATGTCTAAGCTGAGTTAGATCAACGGTGCCCTAAAAGTGTCCAATTATCTCCATTCACTGTAAAGGAAAGTGATGCCCATTTGTTGGATACGACTCTCCAAGGTCAGCTGGGAGGAAGCCCAACCCTTGGCACTGAGTTGACTGTGCCTGGAAAAGACAAGGAAGCGTTGTGCTGCTTTGCTGGTGAGGTCTCTGCGTCCAGTTCCCCTCACATGGAGATGTGAAGGCATCTGGAGAGGGAGCTCAGGATGACACTGGGAACTAGACCTTGGAGATTTGGGCAGCAGCAGGGATGAGGGAGTTGTAGGAATAGTCATTTGGGATGATACGGCTGAATCTGAAGGTGAGCAGGGTCACTGGTGATACGGAGATGACGGGGACGTGAGGGTATAGAGGCTACAGAATAACCAGATTAATGTAAGAGCCAGCAGGGCTCCAGGGTGCTGTCACTGGGGCTGAGTTATTGGGAGGATGCTGGGGTGTTCAGAAGGTGCTGGGGCTAAGAGGCTCAAGGGATAATGGGCAATGGTATTGGGAAGGTGAGGTGCAGAATGAGGACATGCTGGCATGACTGGGGCAGAGGTTTAGTTTTATGGAGACTGAAAATATTGGGGTGAGGAGCTGGTGGGGGTGTGAGGGGAGACTGGCTGTTGACTTGGCTGGGGAAGAGAGAGATCATTAGGACATATGAGTAAGGATATGATTAATGGCCATTGCTTCTCACCTTTCTTCAAGTTCTTCCTCCGTAGCTTTTCCGTGTTATGCTTCAGGGTCTGCAGCAACACGAGGCATTAAGGCCTTTTATCATCTCTGTGCTGCCCAACCTGGCGGCAGCTGCTCTTTCTCCCCCCCCTCCAGCAGCAAGGAGGGGTGCACAGACAGCTCGTCTGGCTGTGCACCACGTCTTGCTCCTCATCGCCCCGGCAGCATTAGGCGAGAGTGTGCATGGCAGATGGTGGAGAAGTCTGCCCTGATCCCAAGCTGAGGTGCTCCATCAACAAGAAGCACTAATGCATCTCCCTGCCGGAGAATTGAAGCTTTAGACCTAACCCAGGAACAGGAGTAAGAGGTTTTCAGCTGGTGCAGGAAGCCCTGCAAGCAGGATGAACCTGCCAGTCGACTTCCAGATTTCTGCTGGTAAAAGGGGAAGGGGGTGACCTCAGCTCTGCTCTGGGCTCTGGAAAGGCCATGGTAGATATCAACAAGATGTTTTTCTTCCCTCTCCCTTCTGTTTTCCTTTCTCCTCCTGACCACCCTGCTCCTCTTGTCCCACCAGTCACTCTGCTTCAGGTCCTGGGCTCTTCACTAGGCTGGGGCGCTAGTATTTACCTTTGCAGTTCCTTATGTCACCGCAGTTTTACTCTCACTGGTTTGTAATCGAGCGCCTTTTTACCTTGCGGACACAGCCCCGCTGCCCTGCTCCCACCCACCTCCAGGCTGGAGCCCCCCAGGGCAGCGGCAGCCCCAGTGCCCCCT
>NW_009649314.1:850182-863726 GCF_000708025.1 Charadrius vociferus | reverse complement strand
GGGACCCTGCAGCCCCCCTCTCTGCCACCCGCTGGGGACAGTCCTGCCATGGCCGGGAAGCTGGCCAGAGACGCAGCGTGCCCTGTGGTGACACAACCCTCTGCAAATCCATCTGCCAAGCTGACAAGTCTTTGCTGAAGTACGTGAGCTGAGACTTTTTAAAAAAACACATTTATAACTTGGCTACATCTTCTGGCACCGGGGTGACCTTCCCCTCTTTTGCCAAATTTCAAGCTCTTGCTCAAATGAACGGTTGCCTAATCTTGCCCTGAAAACCACAGAACCATTTTTACTGAAACTGCCCTCCCTTTCCCCCCAATCCTAAAAGAAAATGGAGGGCGAGAGAATCAGCCCAAGGCCAAGCCTCGGCAGAAGACATTTCAGCCTGGATGAGTAACATCTAACAAACTTACCAGCAACCGAAAGCAGGATCTTATAACAAGAACTGTCAGGCGGTGGTAATTACAAGCAGTGCTACCAACTCTATCTGCAATGTGCATCATCCAGAAGATGGGGGGGGAAGTGCATAAATGGTAAAGATAATTTTACGTAACCTGCAGAACTGGATGCGTGCCTCTAAGTGTCTGTTTCTCATCCTACTTCATCTATCGTTAGCTTCCCTTCATGGCTCCTCACTGCTCTTCCTCCCCTGCAGATCCTGCCATCTGGAACAGTGTTCTTATGTTCTTCTGTCAACTCTCTAATGGCAGTTTTTGGTGAAATACGTATCTGGGATCCCTTTGTCTCTTGCTCTTACTTTTCTCCTCATTCTGCTAAAATTCATCTCTGAAATGGTTTACTCAGAATCTTTGGGGTTTGTTTTAACAAGGGTTATAAAAAAGATGCAAATCTACAAATATGTGTGATGCTGAATACATTAACATTAATGATACTGACTTTCACTGGACAATTTATGTAAAGCTATTTCCTGATCATGAACTGTTATTTAAATTAGAAGAAGGCAAAAAATTAGTGTCCAAAAGCCACAGACATCTTATATTAGCTCCATCTTAAAAAGATATCTTTAGTAAAATCTAGTCTGTTCCCAAAATCAGAAATATTAATAGATGTTTTGTTACACTCAGTGCCTATTTTAAAATTATTTTAAAACTGCTGATGTTGCAAAAAATCTCCATGTGAGAAACAAGGAAGAAGTATTAACTTACAATTTAGCATAGGATTGAGCTTCAGATAAAGTCAAGTGAAAAATCCTGATACTCTGTAACCCCCATCTGTGGACACTTTTTGAATCTCATTTATATAATCTCCAGATATAAGCTTAAAAACAAGATAATAGATGTGAGTGGCACATTTAGGAGAGTATGTTGCTCACCAGCCACGCAGGTTAAACTATCCAGAGGTCGATGTGCTCAGCCAGCTCTTGCTTGGATTCACAGGGGGTTAAAATTCTGCCCAGTCAGTTGTAGGAAGGATTCAGCTGTTTCACAGCTGTAAATCCGGAGGCAGGTTTGTTATCTAATCTGATATCTTGCATAACACAGGCTGTGGGGCTTCCCTGGGTCGATGTTTACCCAATTAGACCATAATCTTCTCGAAAAAGCAATAGCCAGGCACGATTTTATGGCAGCTTTAGGTACTTCATGCACTGAGCCCCCGGGTTAGGAGCCCCCCGGGTTTTGCATCTGTAATGTTTTCAGGTTAACTATGGGTGTAACTTGTGAGCACTTGAAGTTACCTAAATAGTTGGCGCCTTCTTAATGGTGATGAATCCCTGCCATGTGGAGTTACCCAACTGCTAGGTAACACCAGCAGCGTAATCACAGTCACGCTAATGGGCATCTCTGTTACCCAACAGGAAAACTCTTTCCTCTCCTAGATGGCAACTCTTCCACCAGCTGCAGATGTAAAAAGGAACATCTGTTTTGAAAATAGTCTATTACATTTCAATAGCAGGCCCGTTTACATAATTCGCTGTTAAACTAATTTACAATCCACTAATCAATGCAATTACCTGGGTTTTCTATTAGCGCAAATCTCTTTTCCCGTTAACTTGGAGCAAAGGGACCATACTGCACTGAGGAGGCGTTTGCTTTCACACAGCTGTTGAATCCTGCTCTGGAGACGTTTGCAGACGTCATCGGAAAGGCGACTGAGACAGAATGATCAGAATTGCAGGAAATTCACTTTTTTTCTGTGTTTATGGGGTTTATGATTCAAAACTCTCTTTACATGCTTTGCCTTTCTGGTTTCTTCATCTACTGTCTTCTGGAGAAGGCACATGTAATCGGGAGGTCTGGTAGGTGGTACTGCAGATTAGAGGGATGTGGTGTGGTGGGATGGTGTGATGCATGTAAGGTGTGGGGAGCTGTCGGCTGGGTCTCGTCCCATTTCCTTTCCATGGCTATTTTCTGTTACCCAATTATTGGATAGTGCTTGTGGGAAACAGGCTCAGAAGAAGAATGGTTAATTGATGCCTCCTGGGGAGAATCAGAGCCCAGAGAGGGTCAGGAGGGGACAGGGTGACAAGCTGGTCCCCAGAGGCAGGGAAGGGGCAGGGAGATGATGGGTGGTGCTGAGCCAGCCGGGTTTAGCTCTCTCGGCTGTATTTCCACCAAAGTTCAGCTGGGAAATAACCACAGTGCTACATCTCTGAAAAGCACTGTAGGTCAGCCTGAGGGCTTGAGCCAGCCACGTGGCAGGAGGGGTAGGAGAGACCCCAGCAATGTACTGCATCTGCGCTTTTTAAAGCCTTCGTACTCCTAGTATGAAAATCATAGCACAAACTCTTTGGTTTCCTTAATGTCATTGCCACGGCTCGGTGAGCTGGAACAATATCGTCATTGTATTCAAATGCGTACGTGGTCCCAGGTTTCTGTATCCCTTTTCCCATTACTGTGAGGTACCGGGACAGCTGTGGGGAAGTACAAGCTCTCCTTTAATCAGCCTCATTCCAAGGGAAGCCTGGGAATTGCAAGGTCACAGATGCCGGCTCGTGAAACTGCTGAATGAATCAGGCAGGAGCAGGTTCGTTGACACAGAAAGCTGGTACACAACCTGGGCAAGGCAGAACAAGGAGACACGAAATGCAGATGCTCTTCTCCAGCCAGAACTGAGATCAAACATACTTTCTAAAGAAGCTCAGTAATAGGTCTCCCAGACGTTGAGAACCAGATGTAAAAGATGATTTATGTGCTTACAAATTGAATGTTGCAAAGCTGGACTTCAAGGAGCTTCCCATGTGGAATGGAAGCTGGACCTCGAGTTAGGTACCCACCTTCCCTGCATGCAACATTTACGAGGACTTACATGGTCTCAAAGGGATCCAAAATGCCAACACGTACAGCAAGAGCCACCTGATACTAAGCTGTTTTGTGGGAAACTACTTGAAATGAACCAGCGAGAAGTACTAGGGAAAGCTTAGATTAAAATTTTGCTCTTCAGGGTTGTCATTGCCTTGCTCCACAGATCATAGGGTCCATAGCTCAGAGGCTTCCCTTGAGCCCAGCTGTCTTTCCAATTACTTTCTTTCCTGGAAGAAAGGCTCAAGTTTATTTTAGAAGAGAGAAGGTGGTTGAGGTTGTCAGGATAGGGCATATTGCATGGGATCAAACACGTTTATTCCGTGCCCCTGCTGATTTTGAGTAATTTCTGTGTCCCCGTGTGTTCACGTCTCCAGTCCCATGAGTTGCACAGTCCCCATGAGCAAGTAAGAAGATGTGCTCTTGTGACTGCCAATTGGTGCCATCAGCTGAAGGTGACCCTGCCCTGCCATCACACTGGACCACCTGGCTAGTAGCCTGCTGCACAGCTCATATGCCCAGGATGTGGAGGGCTGATTGTGAATTCCCTCCTTACTTTGAAAAGTTAAATGAGCACAACTAACAGGTCTGGGTTATAGATAACTTGGAATGATGCCACGATTTGCCCATCTTCCTCTAGATGCTTGGACTATCAAGCAGCCAAGGATTGTAGAGTGCTGGCGCTGAAGATGTGAGTGCCTCCTCTGGTGCAGAAGAGTGGCAGGTAGGTAGGAGGTGGATTTTCCTCCACCAAACCAGCTTAACAAGCAAAATAGTAGTCCGGTTCCTTCTTGCTTGCTTTAGACCCATGACTAGTTGTCTTTGGCTGCATTGTTTTGGACTTAGGTGCTCTGATGTCTTATAAACAGCTGAGAAATCTACTGCCAGACCCAGCTCTTAGCGTTTGCTCAACCCTCAGAGATGTGTGGGTGGGATGAAGGAGAAGTATGTAACAAAGGTTAGCAATAACTAGAATTTGCAGCCTTTGAATCTCTGAAGGGGATTTTTTTTCTCCTTCATTCAAAGCTGAGAGGACCTGCGATGTCAGGCGTCTCTCAGATGCCTCTATTTTAAGCAGGCAGTGTGTGATAAGCAAGCAGCAAACATGCTGTTAAATGTGGAATTTGCAGAAAGGGTGTGCGTAGTCTGCTCTGCGCTGGTTCCAGGAGAGCTCAGTTGGCTGCAGAGGTGCAGACAGGTATCCCAAAGGATATTCACCAGTCATCCATGTGTTAACCTTTTATAGGAAGTATTTCAGGAGCATTGCCTCCCCTTGTCTCGGTCTCCTACACCAACATGCAGATCTCTTGGGTAGGAGCCATCTCTGCCTGCTTTCCACCAGCTCAGTGTGGCAGGACACCACAACCCTTTGCACAGCACAGGCCATGGCAGTGGTCCTGTTGCGGAGTGGCTGCAAAAGCAGCCGGTGCTTTTTTTTCCCCCGGCTTATCTCGGCTGATGGTAAAGGCTTCGGTACAGAGACCAGAGACAGCACGTGCATTTGTGGAGTAGCACAAAGGGCTCTCTGGGCTGTAGTGTAATCCAAATAATAGATCCATAACAGATAATTCACAGGAGACAGAGCTGGCCAAAGCTTTAGGCAGAAGTACACCAGTAAAGTATAGAGAATATAGGTGGGGAGTGAGTGCACTTTTATCTAATTCAACAAACTATCTTATCTGGTGCCAGGGGAAAGCAGTTCTTATGCAGCTACAGCTGCCACATGTCTTCATGTATCTTCTGTGAACAGCATTAAAAGCCGCCCAAGTCCAGCCACCCACAAGAGTTACTCTCCAAAGCCCCACAAAACCATTGGGGTCTAAGAAACACTTTGAAACATTACATTAAGGGGTTTTTGTCTGTGATATAGGAAATGACCCACTCATTTACCTAACGGGGCATTGATTTCAAGGGAGGCACAGAACTGGCAGAAAATACTGAAGCTATTTCTGAGGCAACTGACATTCTGTATTACAAATTACAGAATTTGTTTTTATGTTACAGTTATATTAGTTACAGATATTATGTTTATATTTACAGATCTAATGTTTTCTGGAGTGACATTCCAGACTCCACGACCACATGCAGTGTAACAAAAAGGCCTGATTTGGTGATGAGGTGTATGAAAGCTTCCTGAGATACTTATCGATAAGAAGAACATGGGTGAGAGTTGGGGACTGCTCAGGGCTCCGACCCCATGGTGGGGCCATCGTCTGCCCGGGGCCTGCCCAGGACACCCATCCATCCAGTCTCAAAAATGAAACGTTTTTTTCCCATATTTGTCCACTCGGTGGTGCTAAAACAACACCAGCCCATTTTTGGCATTTTGTCACTGCCCCTGTCAGGCAGAGAGTGTCTGTGCTCTTCTGGGATGTTCCAGTCACCTCTTTAAAAAATCTACCTCTGCAAATCCAATAGCCAGGAAACCTAATTAGCTGCCTGGGTCGCTACTTCGGACCCTGGTGCTTCCAATGGAATAGAGATAAGCAACACAAAAGACTCGTCATGCCTAATTACATAGGAAGAGATTAGCCATGATCTGATCTTTTTTTTCCCGGTGTTGATTATAACTTAATTAATGTGAGATTCTGTGTTGTTTTTAGAAAAAAAGTGAATGGGGTAATTTTGCTACCAAAACTATTTTTGCTTTCAAAAAGAACTGATTGAGAACAACTGGCACTGCTAGGCAACGTTAGTGGGCAAAATCATTTTTTCTGGTAATCAACTAATACGAAAAAGATTCGTTAAAAAATCCAAAGTTTAATCTGCAACACACAACTCTCTCTGGGTTCAATTACTTTTAAACTAGTGTGTGTCACTACAGGAGATGTCCTGCTGAGGAGGGCTGTGTGTTCAGGATGCCATGAAAGCACCCCCAATGCCAGACTACCTGGCTGTTCGGAGGTCTCTCCCCTTCTCCAGGCAGAAGAGGGGAAGCCAAGTGGCCATGGGGCAGCCTGGAGAAGGGATGCAGCAAAGCAGCAATGCCAACCTTGCTGAACAGGTCTTCAGAGCGATGGGTTGAGCTTTTCATTTTACCCAAATGCCAGTGTCCAGGCTTCTCGGTCAGGACTCAGGCTCCCAGTCAGGAATTCAGCCTGCCCAAGATGGGAATTGACTTGTGTGCTGCCTCTGGATATTTACAGGTAGGTGAGATGAACCTGAGCCTCAACATCCAGCGCAGAGCGCGTGTGGAGCTGCACAGAGTGAGATGGATCAAGATTTGAGTAGCCAGAAATGTTTCCTAGCCCTAATTCTCAGCGTCAACACTCACAAAATGGCAAGTGGCTAAGTATGTCTGAAGAGGAGGATTCTCTGAAGTTAAAATTGGTGACAAAAAGTTATATAGCTGTGGTGGGTTGACCGTGGTTGGACACCAGGTGCCCACCAAAGCTACTTTGTCACTTCCCCTCCTCACGTGGGCAGGGAGAGAAAATACAACAAAAGGCTGGAGGGTCGAGATAAGGACAGGGAGAGATCACTCACTGATTACTGTCACAGGCAAAACAGACTCGACTTGGGGAATTTATTACCGATTAAGTCAGAGTAGGATAATGAGAAATAAAACCCCTAAATCTTAAAATACCTTTCCTCCACCCCTCCCTTCTTCCTGGGCTCAACTTCACTCCCGATTTTCTCTACCTCCTCCCCACACTGGCAGAGGGGGACGGGAACAGGAGTTGCTGTCAGTTACCATAGAATCATAGAATGGTTTAGGTTGGAAAGGACCTTGAAGATCATCGAGTTCCACCCCCCCTGCCATGGGCAGGGACACTTCCCACTAGACCAGGTTGCCCACGGCCACGTCCAGCCTGGCCTTGAACACCTCCAGGGATGGGGCCTCAACAACTTCTCTGGGCAACCTGTGCCAGTGCCTCACCACCCTCAGAGTGAAAAATTTCTTCCTAATATCTATTCTAAATCTCGCCTCTTCCAGTTTAAAGCTATTACCCCTTGTCCTATCACTACATGCCCTTGTAAAAAATTCATCTGCAGCCTTCTTGTAGGCCCCCATTAGGTACTGAAAAGCCGCAATAAGGTCTCCCTGGAGCCTTCTCTTCTCCAGGCTGCACAACCCCAGCCCGCTCAGCTTGTCTCCATGGGAGACAGCCTTTGGATCATCTTTGTGGCCCTCCTCTGGACTTACTGCAACAGGTCTGTGTCCTTCTTATGTTGGGGGCTCCAGAGCTGGACACAATATTCCAGGTGGGGTCTCACAAGAGCAGAGCAGAGGGGCAGAATCACCTCCCTTATCCTGCTGGCCACACTTCTTCTGATGCAGCCCAGGATGCCATTGGCTTTCTGGGCTGTGAGCACACATCACCGGCTCATGTTGAGCTTCTCATCAACAGACTCCCCCAAGTCCTTCTCCTCAGGGCTGCTCTCAATCCATTCTCTACCCAGCCTGTATATGTGTATTTGTTCATCGCATAATCCATTCTCTACTCCTTCCTCCTCAGGGGGAGGACTCCTCACACTCTTCCCCTGCTCCAGCATGGGGTCCCTCCCATGGGAGACAGTCTTCCATGAACTTCTCCAACGTGAGTCCTTCCCACGGGCTGCAGTTCTTCATGAACTGCTCCAGTGTGGGTCCCTTCCACGGGATAACAAGTCCTGCCAGCAAACCTGCTCCAGCGTGGACTCCTCTCTCCATGGGTCCACAGGTCCTGCCAGGAGCCTGTTCCAATGCAGGCTCTCCATGGAGTCACAGCCTCCTTCAGGCATCCACCTGCTCTGGTGTGTGGTCCTCCATGGGTTGCAGGTGTATAACTGCTCCACCGTGGACCTCCATGGACTGCAGGGGGACAGCCTGCCTCACCATGGTCCTCACCAAGGGCTGCAGGGGACTCTCTGCTTTGGCACCTGGAGCACCTCCTCCCCCTCCTTCTTCACTGACCTTGGGGTCTGCAGAATTGTTTCTCTCACATACTCTCACTCCTCTCTCCAGCTGCAGTTGCCCAGTTGTGCAGCAACTTTTTCCCTTTCTTAACTATGTTATCCCAGAGGTGCTACTGTCACTAACGGGCTTGGCCTTGGCCAGTGGCAGGTCCATCTTGGAGCTCGCTGGTATTGGTTCTGTCAGACATGGGGGAAGCTTTGAGCAGCTTCTCACAAAAGCCACCCCTGTAGCCCCCCTGCTACCAAAACCTTGCCACACAAACCCCATACAATATCACGTGATGTGATTACATTTATAATATTAATTCTTGTAATATAAGTCTGTGCAGACAATTGCAATAGTATCTCTGAACTCCAGGTATCCTCGGCGCTCACCAGCACACAGGCAGTTAAGTCCTTGCAGACAATGCTGTACTTTGTTCTGACTCTTCATACCAATTTTTAGCTCATTAACTCCCTGTGACTAGAAGCAGCATTGGGAGTTAACGGACTAATTTATAGTTTACAACTTGCTGGTGCACATGGACCTCTTAACCATTTAAACTCTCTGGGAAGAGCCCAGGAACCAGCTCACACTCCAAGAGCGTGGTCATATGCCAGGGACATGACCAGGTTGTCCTCTGCACCGGGTACCACGCCTGATATGTGTGGGTGACACTGAGTCAGGCAGTGCCTGTGCTCTGCCAGGGCTGGACCTCTTCCAGTTCACAGGCAAGCCAGGGATTTACCTGAACCCTGGCTTCTCTTGTGCTGTGAGTCAACAAGACCCCAGAACTTTCCCTGCTCAAGACACTTCTGCTGGAAAAGCAGATGTTCACCCCAGAAACACTCTGGCAGTGGTGTGCCGCCCTCCTCTGCGTCCTTGGCTCCACAGGCTGGGGAGATCCATCTTCAGTCCATGAACTCTCACATCCCTTTAGCCTCAAAGATGATTCCCACAAACTCTGAGGGGAATCCTGCCAAACTTCCTGCCCTTCCCCCCCCCGGAAAGCTCGTTCCCCAGAAAGCAATCTGAAACCTCACTGAGGATTCCACTGAAGCCTCTTTGGCAATAAAATCCCACTGTCACGCTGCGTGATAGATCATACTCTGGAAAGGCAGCCCTTGGTGGGAACAGCCAGATCATTTTGATTAGCTTGACTACTTGTTTTGTGAAATTTGGCACTTCGTATGTGTGTTAAAAGTTTCGATGTGTCTGAACCCACCCGTAGACGGCTCAGCCTTCCAAAATCCTGATGTGTGAAACACGCTGTTGTGCTCTTCTGCAGGACCACCCTCCCAGTGAGCAGTTTGTCACTACGCCCGGTCTCCCTCTCCGGCTGCCCAAACAGCAGGCACCTACTGCGTTTCGCTTGTGGGACACACAGAATGAGGAGGAGAAGGCAGAACTTCCGCTAACGCCTGCGATGCAGCTGCTGTGACTGGTGGGTACCCAGATTTTCACACTCAGAAGTGGCAGTGGGGACAGCGGTGGCCTGAGCCACAGGGAGGCGCAGCCCAACCCAAAACAAGGTGCCCACTGCTGAGAAGAGGCTCTTTGGGACTGGTGAATGTGGTCACCCAGCCTGGGCCTTCAGGCCTGCCAAATGGACATCTACAGGTAGTTTTTAGTGTCCTATTAGGAAGGTGTAATTGTCATAACTCATTCTGTGTAACTATTCCAGTAAAACAATGGCCCTTTTCTGATTATCTTCTGGGGAAAAAAAAAAAAAAGCATATAAAAAAAAAAGGTGCATTTAAAAAATCCCAAACAAGATCACAGGTTCGGATCCCCTGCCCCAGACGGGAACATTTTAGTTTCATTTCTCTGCAGTTCTATCAAATCCCGTCCTCAACGAAATGAAAGTGAAAATGGACAGAAACAAAAAGACAAACATATTTCAAGGTCTGCTGCGTTGACCCATGACTTCCTGCTGTAGAACTTCTTGTACCTTCTGCTGCTCCTAGAAGCGTCGGCAGAGTGACCCAGCCAGCCCACAGCTCCTGTTTGCAGGAACAACCGTTGGGTTCCTGCCTTTGATACATAAACCACGCACTGAAAAACACGTAGATCTGTAGAAACCATTGACTTACTTATCATTTTCCCTCGTCCACTGATTGTAGTTACATTAGCCTCCTATGATGTTACAGAAACGTAAATTAAAACCACATTTGTTTATTATTGTCTGTCCTAACAGCCTCGGAACAGGCTCGTCAGCGACTTAACACTCACCTCCTTAGCAATTAACAGAGAGAAAAAGGCACTTCAGGGTGGTGCATGTAATCCATGTCTATTTCAGGGTTTAATACAAAACACATCTTAAAAGCACCTTTTTCTTTTCATTCAACTACAAAGACTGACCAGCTCAGATATATATCTCTATCCTACAGCTCTTCTACATCTCACTAGATGATTCTCTCTTGCTAATTGCATCACTGTAACCTTTGTCCTTCTCTTGCCTGACATTCAAGTTCTGCACCCTTTTTTGGTGTTTCCGAAGAGTTTTGCTGGTCAGCAGCTCTTTTCGTTTTCAGAGCTGCTGTAGCATGCCCGCCTTCTATAGCTTTCCGTAGCGCCTGTCATAGTGTTATATTACAGAAGACAAACACATGTGGCTTTGCAGAGGCTTGTCTTTTGTTCTACTATTTATTGAACAGAAGAAATTGGTTTACAATGAATTTTGTGGCTTATCTTTACCTATGAAAAAGCCACAGTCTTTCTTGCTGGGGCTGGGCAAATATACTGTAACACGGGAGGCCTGACAACCTGCAAATGATGTCGCTGAAGACTTGTCAGCTGAAGAGTACTGTTGTGTAATAACTAAAGGGACAAAACAGCGTTTGAAAAACAGGATATTGTATACAGGTGCTCATTTTCTGTGTGCAGAAGATTAGCGTTGGCTAGAAAGGAGCTGACTGGAGGAGGAAAGAGAGATTTGAAAGGCCAGAAACAAACGAATAGCACTCACAATGTATATGTACTTCAATCTACAAAGCCTTGTCCTGTAGGTCTACGTGTCTGGGTGCAGGATTGAGCAGCTTCCTATGTACAGGCAACATTTCACTTCAAAACAAATTAATTTTTTAATTACTCCGTAGGAGCCAGCAGAAAGGAAATCACTGTGGTACCACTGAATGTGCCAAGGTCTGAAGTACGCTGCATCTTCTACAGCGATTGCTGCATGTTGAGAACAGCTTCAGAAGCGGTAACCCCATGAACTGCCTAGGCATGAATACCACTATTGTTTCCAAGTAAGAAAAACAGACGCGCAGAAAACAGAAACTCCTACAGTCCTGGGCCAATGCCAAACTGCTGTGTATTCTTTCAGAGGAAGATAACCTGCTCAATTTTGGATATGTTCTCACAGTAGCTTATTTTATGCTTATAACTGAGTGGCCAAGTGAAGGAGATCTGGAGACCTACAGCATGTGCTTGACAAAGCTCAGACACAAAGCAGGTTCATAGTTAGATATCCATTCAAAACTGCATTAGGAAGAGCTTTGAGATAGGATAAAAGTTAACTTTCTCTAAAGTAAAACTAAGGAATTCATAAGGGAGTGGGAAGAAGGCCAGTATCACACCCCAAGATGTTTGTACTTCATTCGGACCCTTGCATTTGTACTTCTCAACGTGCAGGTGGTGCTAGAAATGATGCTTTGTGCTTAAGGCTTCGAAACATTTGATATTGAGACACACGGACTTCTGTGCCAGCCCTTAGACAGTAATTTAATCTCCACTATTACCAGCGCCTGAAGAGAGCACAGCACCTTCAATCTCAGAACTGGTCGTCTTGTCTTTTTTAAATCTGTAGTGGTTTGGGCTGGGCTGGCCAAAAACGAACGACAATGCCTGCCTATTCAGCATGACATCTAGAGTGTGGTTTTTAACCTGTTATGCAATCATTTTTTGTATAAGAATGTATCTGTCTGTCCACTCTACCCCATAACTTTTCAATTGTTTGACTGATTTAACACCAAATTCATCAAAATTTGACAGCAAACTTCAGCCACTGGAAACCCAGTTTTCTAACCTTTTCACTAAATAGCTATTTATATTCACTCAGTTAGCACTTGTTGTCTCCCCCCCCCCGCCATGTATCCAATGGGTATTGGTATGTGGGTTAATATTCAATTTGTAGCTGCTAGCCAAAAAATACTAGCTTAACCCCTTATCAAAGGCTCATCACCCTTCTTCCTGTTTTCACTGTATTTTTCCTTCTAATATACTCTCATGAAAATATTACGAATTTAACGTAACGTCTAAAGAAATCTTTTTCTTTTAGTAGTGCACGTGAGATTACTTTTCATTTATTTACTCCTGTAAGTGCTGAAAAGACAAAGGGTTTTCAGTACAACTACGATTCCTCTGATTTCTCAAAATATTCTTAAGAAACACAGTATTGTGCAGCAGAATACAAAAAGAAGTCCAGCTAGTCTCAGGCTGCAATTTTACTACCACTTGGCAGCAGGATTAACCTAAGCAGCCCCTGCTTCTGTCATTGAATCTCGTGTCTTGCTACAAATGTTTATGCCATCATTGTTCAAGCAGAGCTGATTTATGGCTTGTTCAGTTTGCGCATAGGGTGTTTTTCTTTCTTTTTTTTTTTTTTTTTGGTTTTGCTGTAAACCACAGATCAGTTCCCCATTAGCTGTACTGGGAACTCAAGAACAGAACTCAGATTTCTGGTTTTGCTTCCGGAATTAGGGGAGTTAGGGTCTTATTTTGCATGTAGCAACGTAAGACTTGAGCTCCTCTTTGCATGCAGGTTTTCGAAAGTTAGTGAATTCCCACGTGCTTATGTGCCATTTGAAACTGTGATGTTGATACTCCATGAAACTTCACCTTGTGTCTGCACCTCTGAATGGATAATTTAATTACTGAGGCAGTTGGCCTTTTAAATGTAACGCTTCATCACGGCAATGGTCCTGTTCCTAGGTAAAGTGTGATGCAATCACATTTAACGTGGTTCACAAACCATTTGTATCTTCCTGAACCTAAGAGTAGTCTTAGTAGTAAACCTCCAGTGTAATCCTCAGGAAATCAAAGTGCTACATCTGATTCTCTTTCAGTTGAAGGAGTATTCACATAAAAGATTCCTCAAAAATGTGAATAGCAACAGCTAGTTCAACTAAAGCAAATCAAATACCTTAAGAAGGATCTAAAATTTGCAGAGATGATGGGTAATAAATGAGGGAAATAAGATCTAGAGAAATTTTCTTACTGTGACAGAAGGAAGTAACTTGGAGTCAAAGTAGACAACCTGCTGTTTAGAAAGACAATTTCTTTGGAAGAACCAGGAATGTGGAGCTCTGAATTTACACAATTTGACGCAGCTGCATTGATTTCCTTGATATACAGGTGGTCCTCTTCCCACCTAAGTGTGGCTTATTTTAGTCCAATTGTCT
>NW_009649314.1:844794-850148 GCF_000708025.1 Charadrius vociferus | reverse complement strand
TGCCATGTTTGTTATACCATCAGGAGAACAAAATTGTCTTCCTAGAACCAGAGAATAAAACTGAAAAGTGAGCAGATTCTCAAACCTAAACAGGGAATTGAACTCAACATTTACTAAGGTCTTCCTGCAACTCATTCCAACTCTTCTTTATCCTCCAAGTAAATAACAATGAAAGAGTTTCTAATTGAGTTAAAAGCCTCAACTTATTCAGTGTGGCTTTGATATCTTCTTGAGGCTATTTATGTCTTATGGGAGAATTTATCTGAGCTTTAAATGTGAGAAAAGAAAACCGACAACTGTTAGGTAAACTTTAACATTTGTACTTGTGATCCTTTGTGTAGGAGGATGTGGAAAACAAAACTTTGTCTGGGTGCAAAGGGAATGGAAACTTTCCAGACTGTGAATGTACTGACCTTCAGTAAGGGGGCAGCAAGAGGTACGCTCTGGGTTTTGGTTTTTTTTTTTTCTTGAACATTTGAGGTTATTATAATGAGTCACGGACACCCTTAATGTCTAGATATGATATTTGTCCCTTGTGAGCTTTTTACCCTTTTTTTTTTTTTTTTGCTATATACCCAAATGCAATTAAAAGTCTAATTTGAAAAAAAATAAAGTAATATTTATTGCTGGTCAAACACAGGTGCCGGGTTGCTGTATTTAGGGAAAACAAAGTGGGTAGTTTACATCTGCCTAGGTTATCAAAACATAGTTTGTCTGATCTCATGTTTACAGGATGTCAGAAGTACTCTGCTCTTGGGACTTGGGTTCATTTGTAAATAGACAGTGCAATTTTATCTACAGTTAATATTTTCTATCTCAAGTTGCTTTTCCTAAGTTTTCCTTAATATCTATTGTTTTCCTATTTCTCTCATCCCTATCCTTCTCTTAAGTCCTGAAGGAGTTGATAAGCCACATCTTCCAATGCAAATTTGATCAGTAGGGGTTTTTTTGTGGAATGTTAATTTAATCTTAGATCAGTTTAACGGGAGAAACTTACCTCTTTACTGCTGGAAAGGGAGTTGATGCTTGCAATGAAGCTAATGCTCCAAAGTTCAAAATAAGTAGATAATGTTCTATGGAGGCATTTGATACCTTCAGGAAGCTGAAATATGTGGGCACTAGCCAGCGATAAATGTTCTTATTTTTTAATACAGGTTTTATAGGTGGGTTTAGATTTGTGGGAGAGTGGGCGCAGGCGTCTCCTTCCATCTCTCAGTTCACCAGCTGCGTTGCATGACTCTCCAATGAAGCCTCGTGAGGCCTTGGAGAAATGCCTTCTTTCTCACTCCTAAAAGCAGCTTAGAATTAAGATAGTCTCTGTTATTCTATACATCAACAGTCAGGCAGTTGAAGTAATACATTTAATGTTCTAGGGAGTACTTTTTCTTCCCTAAGACAAAAAAGCAACTAAGGGTTACATGCTTTGCTAGAATTAAAAATCAGAGCAGTATTACTGAAACTGCAGATTATGTTGTATCTTATCGTCAGTAGCACTGAAGTGATGAATTTGCTACTTTGAGCTGGTTGTATCTCCACAAAACACTTAAGATAAAAACCACAGATAACATTTGTGCATGTCAGGTTGTAAAGGTTGTGCGTGTGTAATTCGTAAGATTGAAATCCTAGCAAGATATTCATAGAATCATAGAATGGTTTAGGGTGGAAGGGACCTTGAAGATCATCCAGTTCCAACCCCCCTGCCATAGGCAGGGGCAGCATTGCTCAAAGCCCCATCCAGCCTGGCCTTGAACACCTCCAGGGTGGAGCTTCCACAACTTCTCTGGGCAACCTGTGCCAGTGCCTCACAACCTCAAAGTGAAAAATTTCTTCCTAGTATCTAATCTAAATCTACCATCTTCCAGCTTGAAGCCATTCTCCCTTGTCCTGTTACTACATGCCCTTGTAGAATGTCCCTCCCCGGCTCTCCTGTAGGCCCCCTTTAGGCACTGAAAGGCCGCAATAAGGTCTCCCCAGAGCCTTCTCTTCTCCAGGCTGCACAACCCCAACTCTCTCAGCCTGTCCTCACAGGTGAGGTGCTCCAGCCCTCTGATCATCTTCGTGGCCCTCCTCTGGTCCCGCTTCAACAGGTCTATGTCTTTCCTATGTCGGGGGCCCCAGAGCTGGACGCAGTACTCCAGGTGGGGTTTCTCCAGAGTAGAGGGGCAGAATCACCTCCCTATATTCTCACAGTCACTTACGGTGGTGAGAAACTAGGTAAGGGTATTTTTTTCTGTAGTTTCTGGGAGAGAAGAGCAATACCAATGGAAAGGCAAGTAACAGTGCCTTTTCAGCCTTGCTCCCCTTCACAGATATTGAGGGGTGTGTTAGAGAGGCACCATAAAAGCCAGATGTATTAATGCTGTGGAAGACAGTAAACTGGAAAAGGCATCAGAGAAGGATGACAACATGGGGAGAATGACATTCATCAGGCCCCTCAGAGAAGACTTCTGGACACACGGTTACATCAGGTACTTCAAGGGCTGTCTGTGCTACTTGATGTTGGCATTGATGTTGGGCATGCTGATTGACGAGAAGCTCAGCATGAGCCAGCAATGTGCAATCACAGCCCAGAAGGCCAACCGTATCCTGGGCTGCATCAAAACAAGTGTGGCCAGCAGGTCAAGGGAGGTGATTCTGCCCCTCTACTCCACTCTCGTGAGACCCCACCTGGAGTACCGCGTCCAGCTCTGGAGTCCCCAACATAAGAAAGACATGGACCTGCTGGAGCATGTCCAGAGGAGAGCCACGAGGATGATCCGAGGGCTGGAGCACCTCTCCTATGAGGAGAGGCTGAGAGAGTTGGGGCTGTTCAGCCTGGAGAAGAGAAGGCTCCAGGGAGATCTTATTGCGGCCTTCCAGTCCCTAAAGGGGGCCTACAGGAGAGCTGGGGAAGGACTTTTTACTAGGCCATGTAGTGATAGGATGAGGGGGAATGGCTTTAAACTGGAAGAGGGCAGGTTTAGATTAAACATTAGGAAGAAGTTTTTCACTGTGAGGGTGGTGAGGCACTGGCACAGGTTGCCCAGAGAGGTTGTTGAGGCCCCATCCCTGGAGGTGTTCAAGGCCAGGCTGGACATGGCCTTGGGCAACCTGGTCTAGTGGGAGGTGTCCCTGCCCATGGCAGGGGGGTTGGAACTCGATGATCTTCAAGGTCCTTTCCAACCTAAACCATTCTATGATTCTATGATTGATAATGCACTCACGCTGCAGGGTCACTGTGTTCCACCTCCAGAAATTTGCTGTATCACCTATGCTGTTTAAGTCAACAGTGCCATCAGGTTTATTTTCATAAACACTGGTAATGGGGCAGCAGCACTTTTATTAGCACTTTGACCTCCATAATAGATGGGACTCCTTAAGAAAGCAGTTTCCCTTGGTTGAGGACAGCTTTATCTGCGTGCAGCCTTCTTCCCCCCTCTCCAGAGCCAAGAGTCTGCAGAGTGCCTTGTTTCAATTAATCACTCCTACTATTTTTGAGGTGATGATTTGGATCTTGGAAGTTTGCTGCAGCAGGTAAAAGGGCTGGAATAAGGATCAGTCCCACTGGGATGTGCCACAGCCTGAGAACCAAAGCTGAAGCCTGCGTTTAGCTTGGGTAGGAGTAGGAGAGCAGCATTGCTCTCCTCCCTCTGCTTCCGGAGAGTTATCTTGGTCCCAGGTTGAAGCCAGACTCAGAGTGCGGATGATAATGCACCGGTTCCTCAGGAATTTCAGTCCTAGGAAGAAACCTTTAGTTACGTTCTTACTTCATGTCCCTTGGGGAAAGGACTATCCATCATTGCAGCTAAGTAGGTGGGGAAAGTTCCCTCTTATCTCTTTCTCTGAAAAGCAAAGGAATTGCTGAGAATGGAGAACTGGGGGAGCTGCTACTATACTCAAAGGGACAAAGCAAGCGGCAAGAGCCTGGCAGCTCAAGGCAGCTACACCTCTTTTTCTGCTATTACAAGCATTTTACCCTGCTTTTTTGTTCCTCCTCCTCCCTTCCTCCTCATTGCAATGTGAGGCTTGCCAAGCAGAAAGGGAGGGCCTGAAACTGTTCGCCTTGAGGCCTGGGAGGGGAGGAAAGAGCAGCTTATATTGCCAGATTGGAAGGATACTGAAGGGTACAGAGGGGCAAAGGGCAGACACGTGGCTCAGAGTGGAGTGGCACAATTAGCCTTGGGAGAATGTATGGTAAAAAGTCAAGAATCTGTTACAATAGATTCAATGTAACATCATTTGGGGAGTCCTGCTTGAAGTCCCCAAACTGGGAGCACCTCCAGCTTGCTCCCTGAAAGTAAATCTTTAAGCAGTTGCAGTTAAAGCCACCCACACGTACATATAAAGAGCTCGGTTCCTTATGTGACATTAAACAGTTACCTATGTACAATAAAACTCTAAATCCCACACCCCATCACTCTTCAAATTTAGTATTTGCAGAGTTGACTCAATTTTTGAACCTGTAGCCTTGTCTTCTCCATGTCAGCAGCTTCCTTAAAATGACACATCAGTGATCTGATAACCATTTTAAAATTTTAAAAGGAGCTTTTAACCTGTTTGGGGTTTTTTTGTGCAGCTGCTGAAACAGCAAACATTTCTATGTCTATAATTATGTGAAGTTAAATGTTACAGTAGGTGCTCTATTATACTAGCTGTCACCGCAGCTAGACGTTTGAAATTTGACAGATAGTATTGTTATATATGATAAATGTCATCCCATATGACAGGAAATTTGAAACAGTTTTAGAAAAAGACATGAATGAGTCTCTTGCAAATTCATCTTACTGGAACTGTTACAGAAAATTACCTGCTAGTGTCATAATGCTCTGTTCAGTTACGCTTCCTTTATTTTTACTCTTCAGTTCTCAGTTGTGTAAACACCCTACTACCATTCTGTCATCACAAAAAGGGGCTTTTTTTTTTTTTTAATCTTGTATCTGCTGTTTCTTTATAGGAAATGCCAGACCATGACTGTGCTGGGAGATTTCGAGCTTTGGTCAGTGTTCTGCTACCTGCTGCGGAAGTTTTTCAGATTTCTGTATGCAGAGATACTGTCCTCAACCCCTCCAGTGGAAATTTCTATGCCGTTTTGTCTTCCTCCTGTTCTTCCCCTGTGACTTTTCGACGACTGAAGTCTTTCCACCAGTCGGTCGCGTTGTTTCCCCTCTCGCAGAGTTGCCTGTCTTAGGAAAAGTGCCCAAGCAACCGCGTTTTAACGCTGGTGTCACGGAGGAAAGGTAAAACTGCGGGGTCTGCACCAGGTCCCCCCCTCGCCGCCCCCTCGGGACAGCCGGGCCGCTTGCTACGGGGAGAGCGGCGCTGCCGAGAGCCGAGCTGCGCTCCCAGAGGCCCCGAGAGGCAGCCGCCGCCGCCGC
>NW_009649314.1:808908-843969 GCF_000708025.1 Charadrius vociferus | reverse complement strand
GGTGGAGGGGCGGTGAGCGGGGCCCTGCCGCGCCGCGGGGGCTGGTGCAGGGTGCCAGGACCCCGGGCGGCCCGTGTCGGTGCTCCACACCTGTAAACTTGGTGAAGGGTGCTTAGGAGGTAAACTTATCTTGCCTCGTTTGTAACGCAGGAGCAGAAGAATATCAAGTGGAGTTTTGAAGTTGCTCAAATAAATAATCGCAACTCTGGGCTTAAATGACTTCTTAGTGTTGCTGCAGGGTAACGGAAGAAAAAACCATGAGATTCAGAGCAGTTGGATGGCTCTGGAAATGAAGGATGCTCAGGGCTCTAGTGGAGGGTGATACTAGAAGAAGAGCATTCAGCAGAAAATGGCCACAGGATCTCAGGTTTAAGTGTTTTAGGATTATCAGGGTCTCAGTTTGCTCTGATAGTTGTAGCATTTACTCTGAGGTATCTCCAGTACAGAAACGGGCTTAATTTCTTAGACTGGCATCGCTGATCGTATGTTGATAGCTTAGTCCCACCACCTGTGTTAAAGGAGTGGAGCAGTGTAAGACATTTGTAGCTCATGTCCTCAGTGATTAAGAAGCTGGTGGTAGTAATGAGACCATATTAAGAAGAAATTACTAAGAGCTATTGAGATGAGTAGGAAATGCTCTACTGTTTTCCAGTAGGTGATTTTTCTAGGGCTGTGTCATCATGACAAGTATATCTGTTTTGAGTGTTTCCTGGAAGAATGTTTTAGGAACTGGTACTGTAAAACAGACTGCTATATATGTGGCTATGAATAAATAGAAAGTTATACATTTAAAAACTTTTGAACTTTATCTTTGCTCAAACCTGAAGCTTTTGGCGAAGTTCAGTTTTGCTGATGTCCTGTGTTTCCAGTATCATTGGCTTTACCTAAACAAGACATTCCAGTACTCTTAAATTAAGTCAGTGTAGGAAAACTGGATCTTTGTTGTTTGAGAATCTGCAGGCTTAAACCAATTTAGATGGATGCAACTTCTTTAGTACAAGATCTTACCTTTAGTTATGCAGCTTGTGATCAAGCAGCCCTATTCATCCATTTGCCAAAAAAGTTCTGCTTGTGTCAGTTACAGGGAAACTGTAAAATCCCCTGTATGTGACAGTATGTAAAGTTGACTCCCTGAAACTTTCTAGCTAACATTACAAAAAAGCTTATGTTGAGATTTTCGTGTTTTAATTTGTGTAGTTTCTGTTTGTATAGACATTACGTGTACCTCATTGTATATTTTTAAACACTCCTCTCTTTCTTCCTTACAGGTTTTGTTCCGCCCGAAAGAATTAAATGATTGAAACTATAGTTACTTACAGTTTCTTCTTGCGAACAGTCAGTATCAATATGGAGGCGTAGACACCTTAGAAGGGACTTTAGTCTGAACTCTGGGAGGTAGTTCTGTGCACAAATAAAGAAACTAAGGCTTAATTTTTTTTTTTTATTCTGAGGATTCCGTTTGCTTCTGTATGCCATAAACATGGCATACAGAAAAAACTTAATTCAACAGTATAAAGCATTAGAATTTCCCGACAAAAGGCAGTTCATTGATGTTAAATTTCATAACTCTATACTTGTAACTAAGGCACCAGGTTAAAACTGAAATGCTCTGTTCAGTCTGTGCAGACAATGTTATAGACAGAAAAGTGTGCGGCTATTCCAGGCTCGCTAATTAAGACAGTTCATCCTTGTCAGAGACGGTGTATAGGATTTTTGTCTCATAGCTGAATAGTCGATATATGTGAACTTGAGTATAAACTGACTTCTTTAGTCTTAACAATTATTACAACAATATGAAGAAGTTGAGGCTTTTTTGAAGTCTAGTGCAAGCACATATACCAGATCAGTTCAGTAATGTCAGTTCAGGGGCTCTTTTTCCATGTGCCTTTTGAGCTTGAACCATTATTTTCAGCTTCCTAGTGAGGTTTACAGACTAAAATCTATATAAGCTGCGTATTTATCAGCTGTCTATGGTGGAATAGTTCTTAAATTGCTTAACACATGTTCTGATGTCTTTTTAGTTGCCCCCCGTTTTAGTTTCTTTATTGACAAAGGATTTTGATAAACCCATTTGAGGTCTTTCCTCTCTGAATCTCATCTTCACTAGCCTGACAAATTGATGCTTCTCTCCCAGATATGCCGTCCAAGGAAAGCATGTGATGCCCATACGATTCAAGGAAAAGTCCTTTTTGACATGCTTTCTTCAACTGTCAAAATGGGGTGGGGCAGCTTTTGCATGAAAAGCAGTTGTGTAAACTGAAGTGCAAGAACTTCCCAAATGTTTGAAGGCTGCTCATCATGAGGCTCGTTCTGTTCACATACACGTTCAAAGTTGCACATTAAAGTGTTTCATTTTCAGGTTCTTACTTTTGTACAGGCAGGGGTTATTCCAAATTGCCTTTAATGCACACAACTACCTCCCAGAGGAAGACTTGTCCCATTCCTCCAAAAATAGTTCATTATGAACATAATGGAAAATAGCCCTTTCTTGGCTAACATCACAAAGCAGAGTGCTTTGCATGGTGAACTGAAGTATGACTTATCCTGTGAGCTCTACAGAATGTCGACGTTTTCTACTTTCCCCGTTAATGTGCCAGTGTCAGAACGGAGTTTTGCCCGGGCTGGGTTTTATTACACTGGTGTGCAAGATAAAGTTAAGTGCTTCAGTTGTGGCTTAACATTGGACAACTGGCAACCAGGAGATAATGCTATGGAAAAACATAAACAGCTGTATCCTAGCTGCAGTTTTGTTCAAAACATGCTTTCAGTTAACAACCTCGGACTGTCCTCTCATTCTGCCTTTTCGCCTCTGGTTGCAAACAGTCTCTCACCATCCCTACATTCCATAACACTTTCTCCAAGTTTAGAACAAGTTGGATATTTCAGTGGCTCTTTTTCCAGTTTTCCTCAAGACCCAATAACTACTAGAGCAGTTGAAGACCTTTCATTCTTGAGACCTAAACTTCACAATCCTTCTATGAGTACAGAAGATGCTAGACTACGCACTTTTCACTCATGGCCACTGACGTTTCTCTCACCCACTGATCTGGCAAAGGCTGGACTTTATTACTTGGGGACAGCAGACAAAGTTGCTTGTTTCACCTGTGGTGGTCAGCTGAGTAACTGGGAACCGAAAGATAATGCTATGTCAGAGCATCGGAGACACTTTCCTAACTGCCCTTTTGTGGAGAACTTTACCCGAGACCAGCCAAGTTTCAATGTTTCGAATGTGAGCATGCAAACCCATGAAGCACGTGTTAAAACATTCATAAATTGGCCAACTAGAATTCCAGTTCAGCCTGAACAGCTTGCAGATGCTGGTTTTTACTACGTAGGTAAGAAAAACTGATGTCTCTGGTTTTATTGATATTGCTAAGTCAACATTTACTTTAAAGTAGATTATGTGAATGGCTGCTAGATATCTTGCCTTGTTTTTCTTAAAGGCCGCAACGATGATGTCAAGTGTTTTTGCTGTGATGGTGGGTTAAGGTGCTGGGAATCTGGAGATGATCCATGGATTGAGCATGCAAAGTGGTTTCCAAGGTAACTTGCAAAATCTTTATCATAATGTGTTCTCATCCTTAAATCTAATTTTGGCAGATATGTACATCGTATAGTGAAGTTAAAATTAATACATGCAGTGCAAATTCACTCTTTTCATTTGGATGTATTTCATGTACCTCTTTTTACAAGCTCTGAAGTGCTAAGGTGGCTGTATTTAAAACATTTCATTAAGCATGATATTTAATGCTTTCCACTTCATAATTAAAAGCTGTGTGCATCCCCAAATCACTATTAGCAAGTGAGGCTGCATTGTTAATGAGTATACTTATCTAAGAGAAGCAGTCAAAAAGCAGACTGAGGAGAGTGAAAGCTGCTGAGAAATGAAGTAGAGGGAACATCTAACTCCCTTAGTCTAGTTCTGTGCCCACACCCCTCTTGAACTAGTTTTTCACCTTGTACAGTTTAGTTTCTTAGGTGTGGAAAGGCTTGTGAAGAAGGTTTTGGCAGCTGTTTACTATGTCTCTATTGGAAAAATGATAGAAATAACTTTTTAATGTCCCCCATAATAAAATGGCAATTGCATACCTAATTGCTATCTGTGCCTGTGGAAATCTCCACCTACATTAATGACAGAAATAGCTGCACTTAATTTCAGGAAAGCCAATAACAATTCTTCATGTTGTAGATCTCCAACTAGTCTTTCAGGGCCAATTTACCATCTGCTGTTGGACCACGCAATGTGCGTAGAGTTAAATACTGTTGGACCACGCAATGTGCGTAGAGTTAAATGACATCTTTGTTTCCTTCTGTGTTGTGCCTGTCAGTAAATGTACTGAAGAGGCAAAACTCTGCACTAATGAAGCAGATCTGGCTTTGACAGTGATAACTTTTGAATGATTTCAGTAGGAGATAAGAGTGGTGAGATGCGAGATAGAAACAGTTTAGCACTGCACTTTGTAGTGATGCTGACACAGTATCATTTCTCATGACATGCCATTTTGATTAGAAGTGGTAGCAGGATGTAAAGCTGATGCATTTATATACATAAGCCTACTGACTGCTGAACATCATGGAAAAGCTTTATCAAAGTGTGACCAGATGCTAGGCTATATCAAGCTTCCAATTAAGAGAGCTCGTTCCCTTCTGAAGGAAGAGAAATATGTATTTAAGTTATGCTTGTGTTACTGTAAACTGTTTAATTCATAGGTGTTTTTTGCTTTTTCTAAGTAGAAGGTATAATTTAGTACACTTTTGTCAATGTTTCAGGTGTGAGTATCTGCTTCGTGTAAAAGGAGGAGAGTTTGTAAGTCAAATTCAGGCCAGGTTCCCCCATCTTCTTGAACAGGTAAACTTTTCTGTAACTTTGGTTTTTCCTTGTTGAAGAGTGCTGTGTTCTTTTGGGGAATTTGATCCATCCTTCTGCCTCATTTCTGCATGTATTTCCAGTATGTTTCTAACACGATAAATGCTCTTCATGAGCACAAAAATGAAACCAGTGCTGAACTGTGGCTAATGGGCTTGGACTAGTAGAGTTTAACCTGTACAGATTACTTATGTGTTATAAGGCAGTGAGCTCCTTTGTGCCAGGAGAGGGAAATTCTGTTTATGTAAGTTTCAGTGAATAATGCAGAACAGTAATTGTTATTTCAGAAATCAGTCGTGGACAGCCTGGATTATTTTTATGTGTAATGCTTCTGGCAAAAGCAAGCCAAACTTCTCTTCATGGAATTGGTCAGCACTAACTTCATATTGATTATATAGTTGCACAAATTTGCAGACTTGTGTAACCACATGTAAAGTGCCTAACAGATACCATTCAGGTAAAAAGCTTAGCATGGTTGATGAGGGAAGAATGTGTTAGAAGGGTAAGTAGGGAGAAGTGCAATACTTTGATACTAATGTAGTTCTGTTGTGTTCCACAGCTCTTGTCAACCTCTGATACGCCTGTAGATGAAAACATTGATCCACCAAGTATGTATATTAAAGCATGTTTTTAAACTTCCTCAGCATTTTGCAAACTTAAATGATTGGCTATCGAGAGCTAACTCGCTTAACGTTTCTTAGATTTTGTTGGAAGCAGCAATATTATAAGGATTTTCTAAGTGATGATAAAAGCTAGGTAGCCTCAACGTTACATGGACAAACTTCAAGGAAGCACCTCTAGGAGATCTTGTTTTTCATTTTCCTTATTTTCATATTAGCAGCTCATATTAAGATTTTTGGTTTTGAATGCTTGGCATCTGCTGTATTTGTGGTTTTTAGTTTCATGGTTGGGTTAAACAAACCAAGCCAATTTGGCATTTGTTAAATTGACCTATGGTATTGAACTTGGAACAGTTGCTAGAGGGTGTCATGACTATGCAGTTATGCAACTGCATTTTTAGGTGCGCAGCTAGGTAAATGCTCAGAGTTGAGCAGCAGTGGTCAAGGAGAGGGTAGGACAACCTGATAAAGTGAAGTCTTTCTGAACTGGACTGTAGTTACGGTGGAAATAAAACCCCTCCCAGAGGGTGAGTGGGTTATGCTATCACAGGCCCTGCTGGTTGAGGACAATGAGTCAGAATCGCATGTGTCTGGTGCTTAGCAAGCTGAATGGAAAATACTGATTAAGAGCTGGAATAAAGCAATTGTTTGTATTATAAACTCTGAATTTTGATTTCATCCCCACCCCTTCCCCCTGATATTTTGCAAGGCTGAATTTAGAAATGATTTAAGAATAAAAAAAGCTGCTAAGACACAATGGAATTCTCTGTGGTTTCTCTGGATTATCGTAGATTTTCATGTAGGCCTGACATGGATTGAAGTTTATCATGGATTGAATCTAATTGAATCTAAGTAACTGGCTTCCATTTTTAAAACTAACTACTTTAAAAAAAAGAAAGTCTATTTAACCATTGAAACTTTTTAATGCTAGATATTCACGTATATTTGCATGTGTGTAGGTAATGTTGATGTGTCTGACTTCTGGGTTGTATAGGTATTTTATTTTTTTTATATTATACACGGTGATTTTCCTCTTTGTTTAGTTATTCATTTTGAACCTGGAGAGAGTCATTCAGAAGATGCAATCATGATGAACACACCTGTTGTTAAAGCTGCCTTGGAGATGGGATTCAGTAGAAGGCTAATAAAGCAAACAGTGCAAAGTAAAATCTTGGCCACTGGAGAAAACTACAAGACTGTTAATGATCTTGTGTCTGATCTGCTCACTGCTGAAGATGAGAAGAGGGAAGAAGAGAAAGAAAGGCAATTTGAAGAAGTGGCATCAGGTATGCATAAGGCATGAATAAAAGTGAAAGCAGAAGTGGTTTGTATTACGTATAGTTTCTATATTTGTTTTTCTTCACTAAGTGATTTAGTTTTATTGCTATTAGGATCAGCTTCTGTAAAGGCATTGTCAAGGTATCTGTATGGAAATAGCAGTCTGGGAATTCTTTCGTTCCCTTTCAGGAGGATTGTTCATACAGGTGCCAAGGCTTCAGAATCGCCTGATTTGCTCCACAGGAACAAAGCCTTTTTTTCCCCCCCTTATTTGTGTGCCTTTATATTGCTGTTAATAAAATAAATGGAACCAAAATATTTGGCACGCTCTACTAATTTGTTTTCCAAATTTTCCTGCTCTTTAGCTATTTGAATCAATGAGCCACCATATCCACCTCCTAGAAGAGGTCATAAACTTTACAAATTTAGATTCTATAAGATGGCCAAAGGTCTGCTTTTCTGTATCTGACTTGACCATGTAGGTCAGCTGTTAAACAGTGTTTATTTGATGTGTCTTTAACATTTCCTGTTGTTTAATACCACATAACTCCTGAAGCCTAAAAAAATCCTAATATTTTTGAGTCTGTGAAGCAGTAATGAAACTTCCCAATTATAAATTAAGAATGCTTCTTTCCTACTTACATGTTCTATCAAAAAGCATAGATGGAGTCAGCCATTAAATCTGAGTGTAAATGATTTTTGTTGTTGTTTGTGATAGACTATTAAACCCAACAAAACCAAACTCCTGAGTCTGGTTGTACTGTATTTCTGGCTTTCTTGCACATAATTCTGTTGGAAGCCTCTTAGAAAAGCTTGATTCTATCTACATCTCAGACGTGATTTTGGCTGCCACTGACTAAAGTTAACCTGTTGGTTGTTGGTGAGTTAGCGTTGGTGTTATGCAGAGGTGTTGTTTTTTATTTTCCAATTCTGCAGGGAACATTAAGTCTTGCTACTGTGAAGTTAGACAAGATCCCCCAGGTAGCAACCTAGAGATGGGGGCAGGAGGTTTCATTGGTGAAAAGGCTCAGAAGCTGCTTATGTGTCGCTTTGTTGGTTCTTTATGTGAATGCCACTAAAACTTACTGAGGTCTTTATTAATGATGTGTAGTAAGTGAACATTTCAAGTAGAGTTTAAAGAATGTAAGCAGAAATGCAGCTTGGAGTAGTGTATTCCTAACAAATATCTAATCCCCTTTGCATTCCAGATGATTTGTCCTTAATCCGGAAGAATCGAATGGCTTTATTCCAACGTCTAACATGTGTACTTCCAATCCTTGGGAGTTTGCTATCAGCTAAAGTGATAACGGAACTTGAGCATGATGTTATTAAACAAAAGACTCAGACACCATTGCAAGCAAGGGAACTGATAGACACAGTTTTAGTGAAAGGAAACGAAGCAGCCAGCATATTCAGAAACTGTCTACGAGATTGTGACCCTGTACTATACAAAGATTTATTTGGTATGTCTGTTTCTTTTTTTTTTTTTTTAAAGGATGTAAGTTTATCAAAGTCTAACCAATGCTGTCATAGCAACATAAAGATAAAGAAAACAAATCAGATGCTGTTTGAATATAGATTAGTCAAATGACTAGGAATTGTTTTCTCTTATTTTAGTGGAGAAGAATATGAAGTATGTTCCCACAGAAGATGTTTCAGGTACCTTAAACTCTACTTTCTTACTTTAAAGGGTGTTGAGGGACAAATAGCTGACATAAAAAAAAAAAAAAATTACTTTGGTTAAGAAATAGGTTTTATGCTTTATGCTCTCCCTAATTCTGCTTTGGTAAGATGGACTTACCTGAAAAAGTTAAGTGCAGGTGCGGACTTGCAAACAAGAAATTTGCTGTCAGCTATATCCTGTGCCTTCCATGTGCTTTTGCACCATAGGAGGTTGAGCTTTGTGGAGCTTGACAATTGAAGCACATGCTGGACTTGATCCTGGTGCAAGCTCTTATTCAGGCATTTGGTAAAGACTGTGACTGTGAATAGTAGGTTAGCATTTCACGGCAGGTATCATCATCTCTGCTTTTCCAGAGTGGGTTATAGGTGTCCTAAGATCTAGCTTGACCAACAGCTGGATAGGTAAAAACTTGTCAGACATGGGATTGAGTTTGCTCAGGTTTGTAGTCCTATAGTTTAATGTGTCAATAGACTGCAGAAAAGTATACAAGCCTGAATATAGCCACTTCCACCAGTCATGCTGTGCTTCTAATATCCGAGAGGGAAAAGTACAGCATTTGCTAAAATGTAAACATCGGTTGGTCTCAAGAACTACAGTTGGCCTCCAATCCCTGAGCTGTTTGTCATCTCACAGAGGTGGAAAGTACAGACTAGTTCCTCGCATGCCATTTTCTTACCTCTGGAAAATGTACTTATTTTCTCACTGCCATCTATATTTAGTGAATACAGATAGGGAGATAAAGGGTGAAATGGAACATAGCTGTGTTCTACTTAGAATGCACATATATTCAGGCTTCTTAAAAAGCGAAATAATTTTTTCCAGGTTTACCTATGGAAGAACAATTAAGAAGATTGCAAGAGGAAAGAACGTGTAAAGTTTGCATGGACAAAGAAGTTTCTATTGTTTTTATTCCATGTGGCCACTTAGTGGTATGCAAAGAATGTGCACCGTCCCTTAGAAAATGCCCTATTTGCAGGGGGACAATAAAGGGTACAGTTCGTACATTTCTTTCGTAAGGAGGGAAACTTGCACAACGTCTTTGTTCCTGTCATCCTCCAACTGCTGAAGCTTAAGCCAGCAGTGTCTTAAGAATGGAAAATCGTGGTACAGAAGATGATTAATCAACTACCTAACACAGTTGTGTAACAGTAAAGTGTGTCATCATTATGAATATACTCGGTCTTCCTTGCCAAAGACTATTTCTGTTCATAAAACTAGCTCAATACTAAGGTGAGGTTTTCGTAGTTTTTCTTTCTGAGTAAGAAAGGCAGTTTCACTAGTGTGCCCTTGTGTCACTTTGAGTAAAAAAACCTTTCTGGTTGAATTCCTAACATGGAGCTTGGCATAACTCTTCTCATGAGTTTCCTCCGTGTGGATGTGAGGAAATACATTAAGATTGCTGTTTATTAATAATTAATATTAATTCAGCTGCCGTTTTGGTTCTGTTTTGGCTTTCTTGTGGACTTGAGGAGAAAAGAGGCTAACTGTTGCAGGAAGAGCAGGACTAAGTTTTGGTCATGCCTAGATATTTGTGTAATATGTATTAAATATAGTTTATATGAATAATGAATTAAAATATTTCTACTTATCAAATGAGTGCTTGTTTACTCTGTTTCCATTGTTGACTTTTCCCTGTAGACTGCAGTGACTAGAATGCTGTGGATTTCCTCATGAAACTTTGGGGTGGGTTGTTTGCCCACAGAAGTACAATAAAACTTAATTCTGTGTGTCTTTCATTCATTTTTGAATAGGGAGGTGAGCTTCTCTGATGCTATGTGATCACCTCGGGTAAAGTAGGGGGTTCACATTTTTGTCCTGATTTTAAAAACAAACAAAAAAAAAAGACCCCAAAACTTGAACAGCATCTGGTACATCCTTCTGTCTTGATTTTTCAAAGGATAGAAATCCTGGCCAGGAATGGTCCTCCTCACCTTGGAGATGAGGCAGAGGGTAGCTATACAGCAATGTGGCCTTTATGCTAGGGATTAAAATGTAAAAGCTACTTTTCTGTGTTTGGAACTTCATAGTGATTGTGCAATTAACTAGTAGAATCTTCCAGCCCCCCTCTCAAGTCTTTGGTCTTGTTTTGTAAGCTGGTAGTTGAGGGACTGCTATCTCCTTACTGGTTGACTGTTACTTTACCCTTTTCAGCTTTATATCCCTAGACTTGTGTAGTAGATACCTACAGAGGGGAAATGGTCACAGGTATTTTGCAAGGATTTTATGGCAAACAGTGGAAGAATACTGCCAGGATAATGGCATCGGATCCTGCAGTGGTGGTGTCACTTTGGTTGGCTCTATTAAGTCAGTCATCTCTTAATGCCCAAGTGTAGACTTCTCCATCTTCAGACCTGCCAGCAACAAGATGTTTTTTAACAGTACTGTGGTGTCTTACACACTGTAGTGTGAGGTGAAAATACCATTCCTCAAAATTTTAGGATGCCACACATTGCGAGTTGTGTGCGTGTAACTGGCTTTCATCACTTCATATGTGGCTTTAGCCATACATGTGTTACCTCTTCTAAAAAGAGAGCACCCCACATTTATAAAAGTAGTAAAGTGTATATATTTAAAAAAAAAAAACCCACCCAAAACCACAACACTTGTGTGGGCTGTGTAACTTGTGACTCACTGTAGTGACTGACCTGGGTAACGGTTGCCTAGCGTATAGAGCAGGGCTTGTATTAAGTGGGGGAAATGTTTGTCACTAGCAAATAAATTTCCATTGCTACTTACAGATGCTGTATGTTTGGCATTTGTATATGTCTTTCCTGTTGTAATTTAATAAAAGTCCGCCTCTCAGTCTGTGAATGACACCTCTGGTCTGCTATAATCACCTGCTGTCTTGGGAAATCTGTCCACCGAGTTTGGGATTTAGACTGTGTGTGGAGTTAACAGTATGTTATATTTATAGCCTAACTGCAGCCACAGCATTGAATCAAAGTTTTGGCTAGTTAAAAAGGGCCAAAACATACTTTTATTTGTTAATTATGTGACTGCGGCAGAATTGTTAGCAGATTCAGGATGTTTCCATCAGTAGTACTCATCACTAAATTTAGTGGGGGCAGTCGTGCAAAGGAAGATACAGACACATTCCAGTTACTCTCTGTCTTTCCCTGTATCTCCAAGCAGCACCTCCTGGGCTGGAGTCCCTTTCAAAATAATACTGGAGATACTGATTTTGAAGAAGTCTTGCTTTGCTGTCTTAGGGTTAGGGGAGGGGTATAAGAATCTGGACTGGTTTGTCTTTAAACATTTTTAGTGTGAATTCAGCATCACTGGTGTCTGGATTCATCCATAATTTCTGCAGCACTGTTTAATGCTGTGCATTAGCTGGCACCATCATTTTAATGCTTTGGTAGATGTTCCTTGCAGTACGTAGGAGTCTAACTATAGATTGGCTTGCTCTAATTCTTTTAAATGCAGACTTTTGTCCAACTTCATTGCATGTACGTATCTTCCCTTTAATTTTGATGTTAAAAATGTAAATGTTTCAAACCTAGCATTTAGTTTTAAACAGCTTTGATTAACATACTTTTGCTTTTCAGGTTTTGAAATGTTTCTAAGGGCTTTTTTGTCTTCTGTGGCAACTTAAAAAATTGTCAAAGATTATGAAAGCTTGTTAAGGAGTAGAGCGTGTGACTTGAAATTTGGTGTTCAGACCCAGGAATTAGTAATATTAGAACCAAGTATACTTTCTACAGATTAAGATGAGTCTGCAGGGGGAGCTGGAGAGGACAGGTTGACCTGAAGAGTGTGGAACAGTTAGTATGTAAGCCCGATTTCTGAACAGGGAAGAGGACAGGGGAAAACGTAATAGCAGGCAGACTTTTTAAGCAATGCATTTCTCTTTAGAATCGTATGGGGTTAGAGTTTTTCAAACATCGCAGTTACTATGTATAAATCAGATGACAGGATATAGAGGGCTTTAAAAACTGGGTGATTCGGGTGTTCATTGTCACTTGTGCTGCTTGAAGGTATCTCGGGACCTGCAACATACCTGTCAGCACTGGTTGCTGAGTGTTTTGAATGTCCTGGGCAACCCCAAACAGCACTGGCTGCCCGCATCTAGGCACCGGCACCGCTTTCTGAGAAGTGGAAGAACTTGCTCTAGAAACTGCTGGGTAAAATTCTTTGACCTGGTTTTGGCAGGAAGGCTGATCTAGGTTATGGCTTTCCACTGCTCCCCGCTGTGATGGTTGTGGTTACCCTGAGCTGTACTGCTGTACACGTGAGCAGTCACACTCTGCTCGGTACTATTCTGAGAAAGCTGTAATAAAACTAGTTGCCTGCAGCATGTTGCAAAGAGAACCCTAGCAAAATGTGAAACCATGGGGAAGACTGCATAGCGCTATGTTTGGAGAGGATCAAGTGACTTTGGTTACTTGGGAACCAGCTGATCATGTTTGCACTTTGTTCTGCATCCACTTCCTTTTTTGAAAGCATTTTCCAGAGCTTTGACCGGGTTAAACAGCGACGAAGAGCCCCCCCGCCCCCAGCCTCCTGCGCAGCTCTGCTGATGATGCAGGTCGAGTTCACAGGCGTCAGCGTTCCGGGCCCATGGCTCGTCTTGAGCTGCCAGAGGGTGTTTGTATGGCTTAGGGGGTGTGGAGCGTGGCAACTTTGGCATCATTGAAGTTCAGTGGTCAGACTTGGTGTAAGATGAAGGTAGAAGGCAATATTCCCAGGTTATATAAATAAGCAATTTCTTCGCTTGAATAAGGTTTACCGTATCTGCAAAGGCCCTCACCTGGGGCAGCTGCAGCTTCTGATACTGGTTTGAGATACTGCAAGATACAGTGGCGTCCCAAGTAGCAGCTGTGTGTTTTGTGAAGCAAGTGCCATGAAGCTTTATTGTAATTATTTAGCAGTTTCCTGCATGCTTGTGTTTGGTTTTTGTGTGTGTGCTCTTGTTTTAGCTGAATGCATATCTTCCTCTTCTGTTTGCCTTTGAGCGTTGGCCAGGACGCCCAGCGCCCTTCCAGCCGAAGGCAGCACGCAGCCCTAGTATCCACAAGTGATCAGACTGCTGCGGAGCACTGCTCTTATGTGCTGAAATTAATGGCCATATAATCTAGGATCTCCATTAGTGTGATATAAAAGACAAATCTTTTTATTGCTGCTTTTGGTGACTAAGAGTTAGTGGTTGTTTAGTAACTCCGTAGTGCCACGCTCTCAGAACTTGGTTCTTTGCTACATTCCTCATAAGACATCAGAAGAAGAGAAGCACATGAAATTGTAAACAGTGTATTCATCTGCCTTTAATTCTGTGTTGTGACAATTGCAGTGCAGCGGGGCTGGGGCGGGCAGTAGCATGTTCGATGGTGCAGATGGACTGAACTGGCAAATTGAGTTTTCTTGTGGTTATTCCTATGTATACCTCATGTGTGTGAGTTGAGACAGGAGGCATGTTCTGGACACAAAAAGTTATTCTCTGTTCTGTTGAACTACTTAACGTGCAATTGTTGTCACTCTTACTCCGGAGGTTGCTAGTGCAGGGAGAGAACTTCCTGAGACAACACTAAATCACCAGTCCTTTGTTTCTGTATTTAATTGAGTGTGATCAAAGCAGTCACTGATACTGCAGCCCAACTTCCTCACCGATGGCTGCTGGACTGATGGCCCTTCAAGCCGAAGAGTCTGGGGTGTCGCATACATCCTGCGCAAGGAAGAGCAGAACTCCGAACGGCACATCCTGCTGTGCTATTTTCAAAACAGAAACACGTGAGTTGTTATTTTTTTCTCTTTGAAGAGATCAAAATATGCGGGATCATAGCAGGAAATTGTTTGCACGAAAGCAATGTCCCAGCAGTGGCTTTCACGTTTAGTTTTGGTGAAATATTTTTAGGGAAAAGCTGGAGAACTTGCCAAAGGTTTCCCAGCTCATGTATTGGAGGGTGTAGACTTGGTCAGAACAAAGATTTCTTTCTTTTGCGTCTGTATAGCTTGATGTACTGATGCTCTGTTCTTTTAGCAGATAGAGGAGTGAAATACTCGGTACTTACAGAGTACAGGATGTCAGGGTTGTGATTTGCCCAGTGGAAGAAAGCTTCAATTCGAAGAGAGGAATGAAGTCTTTAGAAAAGATTAAGTCATATGTGGAACAATCAAAAGAGGAGAGCACCCCATTTGTACAGACACTCGTTGCTTTTCTTTGAGCCCTGCCAAGGAAACTGAGTTACATCGGGTTTTTTCTAACACTTTAGAAGCAGCCATCACCTCGGTGCTGGGCAGGTGCAACACCTTGGTTTCCAAACTGCTTTAAACTCGGTGTGGAGAAGGTCAGAACAAACAATAGACAAACTCAAAATTTTGAGTATCAGAGTGAGAATATATTTTCTCTTGTTATTCTAAAAGGGCACTTAAGAGCCTCCAGAACTTTTAGTCTTTCAATTTTCAGAGTTCCTGACTGGGATATTTTGAAGTATAGGGATGACCTCACACGGAAGGATAAAATTAGTCATTGAGCCCATCTTCAAAGTAGCGTCTTTATAGCGAGGCAACACTAAATTCTAATACAAGCTAAAGCTTAGACACCGCAGGATCAGCACCAGCGATTGGCAGTCCCTGTGTCTGCTGTTTGTGAGAACTGTCAAATGCAGATTCCTAAATTCATTTAACTTTCCTGTTTTTTAAGACTGCTATCTCGGTCCTACACCAATTAGGACTCCTTCAGTGTTGTCTAGAGAATGTGTTGACATTCTGCACAGGTCCATTCTTATTCTATCTGCTTCCATATCACACCTTAACCTCTCGAGTTACCTGGGCAATTTTGAGTCTCTGATGCTGTTCCATTTTGCTTTTGGCAATATTGTCATTTTGTTGCTTATATTTTTTTCAGTAAAGCATGTTAAGAATCCTATGTATGTTTTCAGGGCAAAAATAGTGGCGTGAGCATGTAAGAGCTTTAACAGTCTCTGAAGAAAAAGGCAAGGTACAAAAGTAGGTTTACAAAGGGATAATGTTTAAGTTACGGCATATTATCACAGTAATGTGATCTTGCTTTAATATTTTTTTTTGTTTTGTTTGGTTTTTTTTTTAATAAAAAAAGAAATACAGCACCGCATCATTTCTGGACCGCTTTGAAGCCTTTGATGCAGGGCCCCATCCAAACAGTTAAGCTGGAAGGGCAATGACCTGGTTCTAGAGCACAGGCTAAAGGCGAGTTGCATAGAAAGGAAAGACCTGTGGGAGGAAGGCAGAGTGCTGCCCTCCCCAGATGCGGTCGTGTTGTTGATCCACATCTGCCCTACAACAGCATCCCAGGTAGGGGACACCGAGCGCAGTTGTTGCTTGCTCTCGGAGGGGTTTGAATCCAAAACACAAGAAGTGGTATCGGTGAGGGTGCAATATTTCATCTAATACAGGTGGGAAGAGTATTGTGGATAACATTAAAGCAGTGACAGGTGACTCTTCAATAGCCTTTATATACCACACTTACAGAAGGCGGGCACAGCTCGCTGACATTCCGGTTACTTTCATTGCATCAGCGTTACACTCTGGCTCCCTGCGGAACGTCTCAGCACAATTACACCATGTTTAGTAGTAAATGGAATATTGAGCAACGTATTGCAGTTCCTGTGAGCGAGCGTGGGTTGGGTTTGAGTGCGAGTTTGATTTTGTTTGTCTGAGCAAGCTGATCTAGTTGAAGATGTCCCTGCTCATTGCAGGGGGTGGACCAGATGACCTTCCAACCCAAACTATTCTATGGTTCTATAATCTTGACTTGTTTGAAGGGCAAAAGTAACATTCACAATACCTGACCCAAGGCGGCTATGTTCTGCAGCCACTGGATGACTTCTCAAGCCTGGATGGAGTAGCAAGTGAAATAAATTTGAAGCACACAAACACATAAATTTTAAGGCTTAAAAATGAGTATAGGGTTTGTGTGAATGCTGGTGATGGCCTTAAAACATGATACTGTAAATGCAGTTCTGTGATGTGCCACCAGAGGGGTTCCTAATCAAGACAGAACTAGGAACTGCTGCGTTTTCACTTGCTGTTGGAAAGCAAGTGTGAGGGTAAAGGTAATATTTACCAGTTGTACCTCACTTTGTCTAGTATCTGAGCACCTGACAGGAGGTCAGGTTTTATATTTGCACTGACACATCTGAAATCTTAAGTACATAATTTTGCTTTATTGTAGTGATGAGATTACAAAATACATTACCAATGATTGAGCTGGGCAAAAATGCACTAGGCCTGGTATTCTAGCATTTAAAGGGATATATAGTGAACAATTCTTATTCAATGGTTATGACTGTGGAAAGGGTTGAGGGAATTATGAAACCGTCGAGTAAAATAAAAACCGAACTGAAATTTATAAAGTAACTCCAAAGATTTCATTTTATTTATTCATCTGTACAACAGAGGTTAGACAATCCCAGTAACTGAGTTGCACTTAATTGTCTTAATTTCTACGAAGTAAGGAACTGCAGTTCTATGGAAGAATTGTTTCCAAACTCTTCAAGTCCAATCAGAAGTTTTTCATCAAACAATGCAATTAAGAAAACTCACAAAAGTTACTTCAAATCACTCTTGCCCCTGTACCCCAATCTCAGTGAGAACCCGAACAGCGCTGCTACCCATGTTTCAGGTGTGTGGCTGCTGCTATGAAGATGACTCATTGGCCAGGGTTTGCTGGAGGTGGCGGTGCCTCGGACACAAGGGCTTTACTGCTCCACGAGAAAAGGGAGAAAGACACTCACGCAACCACTTCAACATTGCGAGTCAGAATAAACTATTGCTCAACAAAGAAATGTAACCTGTGCCAGAGCTGTAGTCTTATTTCCCCCGTTGCGCTGTACCCCAGCCCCCTGACAGACCCACATGCAGTTCCTCTTGTGACCTTCCTCACCTCTTACCACCTCCTGCTGTGCCCTGCATGATGGACTAGTGCCAGCAGTATCCAGGACAGTTAAGTCCCACCACGCCAACCCTCTTCACCAGGCAGAGGTCTACAAGCAGAGCTACAGAAGACAGTGGGTTTCCCTCAGTGTAAATGCAGAAGTGATACGGAAGCAGCATCAGCCCCAGTGTATTTGGGCCTTCATCTAAAGGCCTTCTGAGAGGTGCCCCGTTGCCTTCAGGGGACTTTTGACCAGACCTCAGTACATGTGTGCAGCAGTACCAAGTTCTGAAAATAGTTGTAAAAATGCAGATTATGTTCTTCTAAAATGCTATCTTAACAGATTTTCCACTTTGCTAAGTTTCAATGCTTATCAAATGCTGCCAAAACATTGCATACAGCATCATATTAATAAAAACCAAGAGTGAAGCAATTGCTACATTCAACTTAAAAGCCAAATTTTAGAAGCAATTTTCATATTTTATCATATTTATGATGGTGCAATTACTTTTTTCCATTTTTATTTTATCTTCAATTGCACATGCTTCATTAGGACATGCTAGAAAAAAAAGAAGGTATGGATCGCATAGATCTGTTTTCTTATAAGGACCCATTTAGAGAAAAGGGATGGATATGTGCAGTCTGTCCATGCTTCCTGCAGCTAGTCTCCCTGTACAGCTGGTTAAAGAAAGTCTCTGCAGGTCACTGGTGAGTTAATGGCTGAAGTTTGAAGTACTCATTATCACCTTCTATACAGTTAGCAAGCCATGTCCATTTATAGCCTAACAAAAAATAACTAACAGAATTGTTCAAAATCCAAAATTCTAAACTAAAGTTCACATCAAACTTCAAAATAAATACAATTTAATACAAAATAATAGGAAAAAAAAACATTTTACTTGCAAAAACCTACGGTTGGTCTCAAAGCTATCCTATTTAACCTACTGTATCCATTAGGGAACACACTGGATTTATGCAGTACGTGAGAAATAACTGAACTTTGAATTCCAATGATGTGATCCACTGTGCTAGTAATTAGCTATTTCAGAGATCTGTGTGTGTACCTTAAAATGAGTCAATATGTGTGTTTCTTTAAATTTAGTTACAGTGCTGAGTTCCTCTTCTTCATATGAAAGCCAATGCAAGAAAATCAGGTTGTTTAGAAGAGCTTCTCAACATTTTGCAGGATCACACCCAAGACAAGTTTAGAGACTGTGATCATCTTTATGAAAGGAACTCTTTCAGAAGTAAGTTACAACAGCTGTGATAGGACGGGTTTCCAATACTATCTTCCCTGAAGTCTCTTTAAATGATGGCATCATGTTCATCACTGTAATAGAAACACAACAATTAACGTTCTGCAGTAAAAGCAATGGTCAACATGAGAAACAGCCATCCAGCTGCAGCCAAGAAGGTTATTTTGTGAACAGAGGAGATCTTGTTGTGGAGGGCTGAGGGCATATTGATCAATCTGGGAGTTACAGTCCTCTCTGAGCCAAGCCTGAAGTTAACAACTTCATTTTGTCAACTCTCCTTGAGCTTCACGAACTTTATTAATATTTTGGCTTTCACATTTAATTCAAGTACATTTTTTTAGATCAGTTGTTGCTCAGGCATTTTTATCCTATTTATCTTACCTATATCCAGTAGTAACAGCTAATCAAAGCCAGTTCACTAGCTCAGTGACAGGTTTCCTTTGTTTTAAAGATGCTGTTGATTTAAATTCTACATTATCTGTTCTAGTTACTACTGTGGGTAAACATGTGCAGCAGGAACTGGTTGAATTCCATGACCAGCAAGCAGGAGTCAAGATGGGGAGAAAACACAAGGCCTAAACACTACCATCCCAACGAGTCTAATGACATTATCTCACTTAAAACAAGCTTCTCAACTGACATGGATGATACCGAATAGGAGAAAGAAAAGCAACCTAGTTTTAAGAATTCCCAGTTCTTAAACAAAATGTGGGACAAGGAGGGGAGTCTGGGAGCCTGGAAGAAAACCAAGTAGAGCAGAGTATAAATGGCAAATGAGATGGTACAATTTTGATTGAACTATTCACTACAAAAGGGGTGAGATACAAGATGAAGTAAAAAATCATAGATGTCTGACTGGTTCTATGCTCTCAGAAAGGAGAGGAAAAGAGTATCTCCACAAAGAAGAAGCATACCCAAGACAACACTGGAATACTACCTCCTGTCCCGCAACCTGATATCATAAAGGAGAGACCAGTTGCCTGGACGAAGCTGGTGGCAGACGATCTGGTTAAATGAGTGTTTTTCAACTTGCTGTCTGAAGCGCACAGACAACTTCTAAAGAGTCTTGAAAAGATAACCAAGAAAAGTGAGCTTACTCTCAATAGGCTTGTGTCTGCTGTACAGAACTACACTCCACAGGGAAAATACCAGCAGCCTGCAGCTCAAAGAAGGTCGAAAGTCACTGGTGTACATAGCGTAGATGAGTGACTTCAGGTGGGATCCATCCTCTACCTTTCAATATCCACAGCACAGAGTTCTTTACCTAAGACTCTTAGCTGCCCTCACAGTAAGTGAATACAAAACTGCATGGATAGGCTGATCCATCTGACAGATTTACCCTGCTGTAGGGTAATACGAATAATATGAAGGGACTAGTTTGGATGTAGATGCCTGTATTTGGTTAAATGAATTCTACTTCTCATTTCATGAGAAATGAAAAATTGTGAAAAATACTTAAAGCAGGTTCAGTGCATACAATTTTATGGACAGGTTTCTGGAGTTGAGAACAAGATAACACAGAAAACTAAATATGAGAAATCAACCAGTCGGCCCGCCTATATTGCAAGGGGGGGCAAAAGTTTGAGTTGGCAACAATCAAATATCGTGCTTTTAACAATGTGAATAATGGCTATATTGCCTTTGAATGTTTTCTGTGACAATAAATAAATGAATCAATTCACCAGTGGTGGTTTAAAAATGTAGAATATTAGATGTCTGGCTTTAAAACTGCCTGCTCAAACTAGAGTTGAAGGTACGTAAAAGGTGATACAAAAGAGAGATGGTAACAGAGTTCCCACAAGACTTCATATAGGTAATAGAAAACAGAGCTACTACAAAAAAATTAATGGCAGGGGGAGGAAAACACCAAAGAGTGAATAGACAAATAGACTCTAGGAGAAAGTGTCAGGAAGAACCAGAAGTCTTACAAACTGCAGCAACTATTTCAAGGAAATGTTTTCAAGGAAACTTTAGCTATTCATAGAATAGCTAACGGACATGATCCTTAAAAAAACCCCAAATCAGAGAAAAAACCCACAGAAAAAACAGGAGAGAGGCATAATAATAATGAGGAATAGCTGAAGTGGTGAAAGACAAAGTATGTTAAATCTCTTAAGGATATTAATATAATGTACATTAAACAAATGCATGTATCAGAGTTCACTCTCCTTGTTTTGTTTGTCCTTGTTCCCCTCAAGAAAGTAATAAATTGACAAGGAACAATCCCTTGGGAACTTACATGGTTCTGTACTGAATGCCTCTTCTAGAGTGATAAGTTTTGCATCCGATGTAGAGAATAACGAGGACTCCAAGTGTCAGCACAATGCCACCTACAAAACTGCCCACATCAAATCTGGAGGTTTTGGCTATGCCAGCCTCAGATTTTGATGTGGCTGAAAAGAAGAAAACATAAGGCACATTTTACAGAGCTTGCAAAATTGCGTTTTGAGGGACTCCTCTATATCCTACTCTCCCCATTGATATATCATCTAAAGACCCAATTAGACAAATTTATCATAGATCAACTGGCAAGATACCAGCCAAGCACACTAAAACCTACAGCTCTGTTTTTAAGTGCCAGGTTCTGGTGATGCAGGAGCAGCTGATCCAACTGTTTGCTGCCTCTGAAAGACTGACTGCCCCTTCTCCCCTCCACCTCCCTCTTTCCCCTGTCCTTTTTCCCCTGCACTCCTCACCTTCCACACATGCAGCTCCCGCCCTTCTTAGGCCAGTTCTAGTGTTTTTCTTACCCTCCATGAGCCAATTTAACTCACTAAGCTGGCCTGAAATTAACCCAGGCAGAAAAGGAAGTTGCTTTTAGTCAGGTGAGCGTACTGAGTCAGGCTGCAGAGGGGTCCAACAACCACCAAGTCCATCAGTATAGTTACATGGTGGGAGTAAAATAATTTTGGTAGCGATGACCTGTTGGATTGCTTTACCTTGTTATGGAATTGCACCCTCCATCTCGGAATGGAGGGTACAGCTCATGGAATTGTACCTCATCTCCAAGTGAGACCAGCTCTGCAGCCCAACACAAATATTGACACAGATAACATGACCTCAGATAAGCCACAGCAGTTTTCCTGTGAAAACTGGTTTTATCTGCTACAACCTCCCACCAAAATACCCAGTCTGTGCCCATCTCTATTTGTACTTGCTACAGGGAGCGTTACGTGGCCAACTAAAAGTTCTGCTGATGACAGCTTCACCTACCCAGTAACGCTTCACTGACACGTGAGCAGCCCCGAGCTGTTTGGAATTGTAAACACAAAGTGTGAACAAGCAGCTAACTGCAAGGAAATACTGAATTCTACACGTACTGTTTTTGTATTAAAGGGTACTGTCAAACTGTATTTGACAACTTTTACATAAAGTGTGACTCGTTCATAGTCATATTCTATCCTCCATTAGGGATAAAATTCATTACATTGCTAAAAATGTAGCTAACAGAACCCAGTCTTTCTACCAAGCCAGTAGACATATTTTGAGCCACAAGTCAGTTGTGAAAAAGGAAGTATTGGAGATGAGTTCAAGTAAGCTGTTGAAGGGACAGCTGAACAAATACAGAAGTTGTATTCAAAAGCCAGGCTTTCTCCTAACATTGCTGATCTCCTTGCTGGTGACTGCTGGTTCAGACCACTCACTTTTATTATTTTTTTTCCCCTAAATATGTAAGGTCTTTCAGGTTAAGTGAAGCCTTATTTAAGGAAGTGGAGTGCTCAGGGCAACATTATTGTAGCCAACTTAATAAACCCCCACCTTACTCTTGTTTTTCAGCATGCAAATGCCTTCTTTCTTTGTTATAGTACTGAAAAACTAACAATTCTACAACTTGTACAACACATCAATGTGTATACAAGCCTTTATGAGCTTCTTGAAATGTGAACTCACCTGTTACAGAAGTGAAAGAAATCTTGGAAGTGGTCACCACTGTAATATTGAGTTGTGATGATGTGACTGATGAAGCTGTGGTGGATCTTGTTGTCTGGCTGATTTTGGTGGGCTGAGTTGTCAAGGTGACAGACATAGTGGTGTTGGTGGGCTGACTGCTACTGGTCAGATGAGTAGTACTTGTGGACAAACCTGGGAAATTTTTATTTGTGATAATCACACAGAAAAATACATAAAAATAATAAACTGTATACTCATTGAATAAGATAGCATTTGTCACGCCCAAATACAATGACAGAGTAACAATGAAAATGCCACTGCATGGATAGCCAGGCTTGCATACAGACTCTTCCCCTATGCCTTTCCTTTGGAAAGATCTAACTTCTGATTTCTGGGGCTCAAGGTCAGGAACGGTTTAAAGGAAAAGCTGTAAAGAAAACCTGGATAACATCTGATAACTTTTAGAAGGGCCAGGTTTTTTTGGATAACACTATCCAATTTCACAGAATCATGCCTAACTTGCAGTACTTTAAAATGTGATAAAATTCTGCATGAAGAATAACGTTCCATTTGAAGTGCCTAACTTTACAGATAACTAAGCTTTTCTGGTAAGAATGGATTTTGCATGAAAACGCCCTCCCAACTCTAGCAATGATTTAATCTTTAATTCGCTTTTGAATGAAACACTGGCTTTACTAAGGCTGCACGCATATTAAACTTACCAGAGAATTCTTTATGTATGTTAAACTTAAGGTTCAAAAGGTTGTCCACACGTGATTAAAGTTCGACTAAAGTAAATCTGCTGGCTTGTATCATTTATTTAGTAGTGAGCTGTCTTGCAAAGGTTAAAACAAAGAGTGGAATGCTGTTTCACAAGTTTAATTGACACCTAATATGTCACTTTTACTCTGCTTTTACCTAACACTTGCCCTTCCCTCTTCAGAAAGCAGTAATAACCTGTTCAGAGTAAAAATACCATGAAGCAAAATTCAAGAATAATATTGATATTTATAGCAAGTAGTAGAAGGCAGACAGCTAGAATGATCTTAAGAATAATTACTTATTTTTCTAAGAAGGAACTAACAAGAAACATGAGCCTGTTATGCAACTAACGTTTCTCTAAGCAGACAATATGAGGCAAATAGCTTTTATGTATGAAGGAATTACGGGGAGAAAAAGCTGCCTTTGCAGTTGTCTACTTCTGTATTATTTCTGTAACCTCACGCAAGCTGGGTTCATTCTAAACACCACAAAAAATTCTCTTTATAGACATTCAAATGTCTAATTATACCCATGTTTTCTTGAAATTGTCTAAAACTAGAACAACTGAAGATTAGGTAGTTTCTTTTCAATTCCACAGTAAATTTGATATTCAATTTCTGCTTTTTTATCCAGTATCTAAAATGCTTCTACAGAATAATCTTCCTGTAAGCGTAGTTTAAAACATGAGTAGCAAAGACACCATTCTGTGTGTAGCTAAGACTTAAGTATCACTGCTTCCAGTACAAATGTGAACATCAAAAACTTAAAAAACCCCAAACAATATGACAAAGTAAGCATTCAGAGAGCAACAGGCCTACACAACACTTTTCTGAGACATTTAACATTAAAACTACTGAAAAAGCCCAATACAGTCCCCATTGTAAATGTTATTTATTTTCCTGTTCTTTAATGTTATAGTTGTATTGTGCCATAACCCTAGGAAACACTTTGAAATGAGCATTCACTAAGATGGAACAGTTGGAGTACTATATTCATGTGCTTACCTTGTTACAATTAGGAAATTCAGTTCCTCTATGAAGCATGTATAAAATACATCAGATAAAATTCAGGGCACATTTTAATACTGACAGGTAAACTCCCCAAAGGCACAATGATCTATGAACATCAAATGGTTCCTCATTGTAGGAAATAAACAAGGAAATTTCTATATGGAAACCGTCTACAGTTACATGACATGAAACCACACCTGGTAACTGCATTCCTAATATAAAAGACACCAAAAGGAAATAAAGACAAATCTGAATGCAAGTGTCAACCAGTCAGTTTTCTGTTTTGTTTTGTGGGTTTGGATTTTTTTTTTTTTGAGCCATAATTTCTGAAAATCAAACTGGCTTGTGTTTCTGAGCAATGTAATGGCTAATGGTTCCATGCATAACATTATTAAATTATGTTACACAAAGATGGTACTTTTTCCATGGGCATTAAATTACCCTACAGAAAACGTGAGTCAGCACCAAAAATATCCAAGCAGCTATCATGAGGAATTTCAGCAAATTTGTGCATTACCTTTCCCCCCTCTCTTTTCTACTAGCAGTCCTTCTTTCTTACTTTATCAAGATTACAGCACTTGGTGATGTAACATTTATATTAAGAGTAAAATCTGGTTAATCTCCTACAGACTTATCTTTCATGATGTATTTAGCATCAGTCATTTCAAAACATCAGTGGGAGGCTATCTGAGGCAGCTGGAGAATTCGGGAAGCTGATAAGAATCGGGCACCAATCTGTTCTTTGTCTTTGAAAAATCTTACCCGTACTATTTTACCAACAGAGTTAAGATGAAAGAACATTTGCCAGCAACATCTGTCCTTTTATCTTTTATTTCCCTAATTACTTTTCCCCGAAAAGACCAGCTGGGCTTCACTGAACATCACACTAAACAAACCCAGACTGCCTGAGTTAATTTTTATTATTTAAAAAGGATGCATGCCAGCAATATAGTTCAGGTTTATGATGCTTTATTTTTAAGACAGACAAGTATTTTATTTGATATGCTACCTGTGTTAAAACACTAAATAGCTTTGCTATATCCATCAATCAAACTATAAATATAGCGTAAAGATAAGAATTCCTAGCAGCATGCACTACTCCCTTAGTGTTCTAACTCAAGAACGAACACAACTCAGATTCCATAAGCACCATGCTACCATAAAAAATAATTATTACTTAATGTTCTTCCTAAAATAAATAAATACTTTCCTTTGCATGGAAAATGATTGAATAGAACAGACTTTCGCTTCTGTGATTAAAAGCTTCAAGAAAAAAAAAAGGCAGAGACATTAAGCAAAATTAAGTACACATATCCAATAGTGTTTATTCTGAAGAGGCTGAGACAGATACTCAAAAGGGATGAATGCTGCCATAAAATCTATGAAGTTTCTAACAAAGAAAAAAAAAGAGAAAAAAAAAAAAGAGAGAAGTATTTGAATTACAAACTGTGTGAAGCAAGGCACAGCTGCCTGCTAGGTTTGTACTGTGCCTACCAGTAAAGGGCTCAGACCCCTGTTTACTGTTATTATCCAGACATAGTAAAGCACAGACCTCTGCAAGAAACCCATAATCAGGGCTGCAGCAGAGGGCGGAAGGGTTGGAGCAGAGGGTGGGTGAAACACCTGTGGTTCACAATGGCTTTACACATGGGGAAGGCCCTAAGGCAACAAGGGGATTACAAAAATGTCTCCACTTTCCAAGTTAAACATGCTTAAACTGGTACACTGTAGGCAATGGAATGAGAAACCACACCACTTCCTTGCTATCAAAAGGTCTTTGCAGAGATTTTATTTTTTTTTTCCCTGGCGAGTAGCTTGCTCTTAAATGAATACCAAGCACCTTCTGAGTGTGTTAGCTCAGAGGTTATCCAGAGACACAAAGTGAGAGCTGTACTGGAAGTGGAATGACATAGTTGGGACCTTGTGATCAGCATAAAACTCCACAAATAGACTATGTTAGGGTAGGCACAGTATTTCTGTCCTGCTTTCACATGGGCCTTAGCACAAAGGGGACCCACTTCACGCACGGAACTAGCTTTTCTCTCAGATACAACATTTCTTTATCTGTGCATCATAGACTGAACAACTGCATAACATTAATTCTTAACCAGTCTTTACCGATGTGGTGAAATATTCCTGTGCAAGTTCTTCCAGAAAATAATTTTTTTTAAATTTCCTTTTTTAATAGTCTCACCATTGGAACACTGCAAATCCAAGTGGATGAACTGTTTGTTTGCATGCCAGGTTAAATACCTGTTTTCAAACTCTACTAGTTGATCTAATACACATATTTCTTCTTTCCACAAAGATGTGTTTTGTAAACATGTTACTTATGTTGGATCATCACAACTGCAACACTGCTGCCTTGGCAAATCATTCTTACCTAGAGTTCTTTTGCCAAGTTGTGAAGGAAAGACAGTAGTCCTAGAACAATGCAAAAGTACCCATGACAGACTGTCCCAGGTCTGCTGCTCATGTCTCGCTTGAACTCCACTGTTTTGTGCTATGAGCTCTGTAAGGACTATTTTCTACGGTACAAGGTGCCATGAGTCTTACCTAAAAGCAAATGGAGTCTTACTCTTGAAACTCAAGCCACCAAGACTTCATTATACCCAAAATCTATTTACTCTGAAATAACATTAAACAGATAAGCACTGTTTGCACAACAACCTATTCATCTTTACTCCATGAAAATGGAAGATGTTTGCTTAGAGACAAAGAATGAACATTAAAAAGACCAATTTCTTTCAATTCTTCCTTGAAGTTTTGTTTCCTTTTTTCAATGGCACCGCAAATGTCATTGCTTCTATTAATGAAGCATGCTACCTAAACTTGAAAGACAATACAGCTTCATTTCAGAGTTGTTTTACGTATTGCCTCTCAGCCCTAAAATGACAATGCCTCTCTCAAATACCCACTTTTGATGGATATTTCTTTAGAATTTGGTATGACCCGGGGTAGGTTTGGAGCTGTCTTCTAGGTTCACTGTAATGGACAAATGAACTGATACGTACCCACTGCAGATGTTGCTGTAGACTGTGTGGATGATGTAGCGGTAAGATTGGATGAACTGCTATTGCCTTCAAGGAAAAAAGAAAACAAGAAAAGAAATATTCTTTTTCATTTTAACATACTATAATTAAAGTACTCACAACATAATATTCTTCTCAGGGTATCTATGCTTGCAGGCTACAACTGGGAATACAGAAGGGAGTATTCCATCCCAAAGCAGATGGTTTTATCCCTCTGCAAAATGCTTCCAGATTTCAGTCCAGCGAGAACATAGTTACACTGTACACACAGCAGTGCCCAAATGGTTGGTATCTGAATTCTTTACATCTCCTCTTTTTGCTCTCTTCCACTTTCATGTCATGCTCTATTCCAGTTGCTGTTGTCAGCCGTACTGTTACTGACTTTCTTGACCTACTTAAGCACTGTGGCTTTTTTTTTTCTAGTTTTTATTCCTCTATTTCAGTTCCATTTCCTGTCTCTCAATCTTTTCTTTCATTTTGCTGCATCTCTGTTACAAACTGGGCTCATGCTAGGAACATACTGTAGTTCTGTCAAGTAGGGATACTTGACCGATACTCTGTGAACCATCTTTCTGTGGGCTTATGCTCTCACAACACAAAAAGGGGTCCTGAGAATGTACCTGTTTCTAAAGACTTAAAATATAAACCATGTTTCAATCTTAATGCTTTTGCCCTTCTCTCCTTTCTTTCACTTCTACTTTTCCAGTTCTCCTTTTTTTCCCTTCCTACTCAATACTTCTAGGTTTTCAGGCACCCTCCCACTCTCGCTTCTGTCCTCATTGCTGCATCCCTCTTCAATGTTTAGTACAAGATGACTGTCTCTTCCTCCTAACAAAGATCTGCTGGGCTGTTCAGTAACTCCCGTTCCTGGAAGCATCACTGCCCATACTTCTCTCCCTTCGTTCTGCACTATTGTCTATGCTCATTCTGTGATTATTCTTTTCTCTGAGGTAACTGATCTTTTACAGCATCCTCCCACATTGCTAGTGCTACACGCCCTGCAGCAGCTCAATCACTCTTCAGCACAGCTGGAATACAAAGTGCATAACCTCAGGGATGACAAGAATAGCAACACAGCTACCAGAATCAAGCAGCACACGTATTTCCTTTGCTGGATCTGCCGTTCTTACAACTGGAAGAGTCTAGTCTAAAACAGTTTTGTCAACCCTCTTTGCAATTGCATACAAGCTTAGGTTTAAGAACAAATGCAACAAATTTACACCTTCATAACACCTACGAAAAAGGTGGTGGGGGGAGGGAATTACAGGGGGAATGATTTTGCCTTTTCTTTAGTATAATCACAGCCAATTAGCCCCACCATTGAGTACTGCACACATAACCCTTATACTGACATACCTGGGATATTAAGTTGCAGATTTAATTGCCTTTGAGAAACAGCCTATGATTGTACAATTACAATCACATTCTTTCTTGGATATGTTGACTTTTATACCAGCGTAAAGCCATGGATATGCCTGGAGCTAAACCTTTCCCACACTGGCCCAATACTGTAACCAGAATACAGCTTTGGGTTTCCCCCAGGTTCTGAGTGCTTTCTTCTGCAACCCTGGGAACACATATGGATGTGGACTGCATGCTCATACAGGTGAAAAGAAGCCACGTACACTGCCTGGAATTTGGGTGTGAGTCAGTGATGCAATTAACCCAAGATAGGGTGAGTCAATGAGCAGAGTATTGGCTATACATCCCACTTGTTGGCCAACAGCAAGTGAGATGAATGAAGTAGTACAGGGCAAAAATGACTTAAGGAATATGCCTTTTGCATGGCACATACTTAAAGGTGTACAGCTTAACGCAGTCAAAATGAGATTACACTATGAAATAAACACGTACTTCAGCAATGAGCTCAAGCACGGTGGACCTAGAATCCATTTTGCTCTTAAAAATCAAATGAAAAAGTGCCTTGCCTTTTTCTCAAGAGCACTGAAGTCTAGCCTAGCAGACTTGTTGAGCTGCTGGTTCTCTTTTTAACTGTTGGCAGGTATTTTCTATTTCTATACGTAAAATCTTCCCATATTATTTCTCATAAGGATATAAGGATTGAGTTGTGTTCTACTGTTCATCAGTTCCTCTTAAATATCTTTAGTTGTCCTGGCCTCCTGCCCTACAGTGGTTCACAATTCAATAAAATAAAATAAAGGGCAAATCATTACAGGACAGCTTAAGGCATACAGTAATCCGTATTGCTTTTCTCCATACTACTGAGGAACAGCAACAGAAACGACAAAGAGTATTACCTTGCAACTCATTGACTGGAATCACAGTAAAGGGTGTAGTGCTGCTGGAGGTGTTTGTCTCTTCATTTCGTACATGAAAAACAAGAAGAATAAGATAGCTTTAGGTGGTTTATTACTAAGAAGTGAAAAAAAGTTAGTACAGCATCTGTCACTTGCTTTGGGCATATAAATGACTAAACTACTATGGATAGGAGTCAGGGATAATGACAATACAAAAGCATGGTACCACAACAGCCTGCTCTTAGCACATTAAATATGACAACATTGGCACTACCCAACCATCAAATGAACAGGAACTCTGTCCCATCCTCCGTATTATCTTCCCCATCATCACCATCCCAAGTTCTCTTTTTCCTCAAGATGAAAGGAGACTGAAAGAAATAAGAGGTAGAAAATCAGGCACCTTCCTTCAGTAATAACATATGACCTGCACCACCTACAGCAGAAGGAAAGAAGCTTCTCACATAAATCTTTTCCTATAAAGTCTGAAAGGCTTTTGCGGGCAGATGAGCACTTGCCATGCCCCCAAATAGACAGCATGGTAAGAAAATAAGATCCACTAAGAAGTTGCATTGCTTAGTTTGGGACTAACAGCATGTTCCACTAATGCATCCACTGAGCATTTGTCAGGTGGGGAGTGGGATAGAGAAGGATGACACCTCTGGGAAAATATCATCATACCCTAACGACTAATTGAGGCATGATTACTCTGTCCTCAGGCTTGGTGTACAAGAAAGTGGTAGAATTTAAAGATAAACAACACTGAATGAAAAGTCTGGCAGTCGTGTGCATGCAGGAGGATCAGTTGCGAATTCTCCCTTTGCCAAGCAGAGTTTAATTTTGACCACTTATAACAATATTCTGCTAAAGGCAAGCAAATAGCTTGCACTAAGTATCACACAAACAGGGCATTTTCCTAGTAGTTACAAAACCTTAGTGAAGATCTCAGAATGGTAAAGCTTGCAAATACAAATGACAAACCACTCATTGTATCTTAACCCTGCAATATCAAGATTGAGGGCAGCACTGCAAGATATGTTAGACTGTTTAATTAGGGAGCTTAGGGAAAACAAACAAACAAACAAAGATGGATGGGACACAGCTAAATTAAGCTTCCCTAGGAAAGACCCAATCCTGCAGAAAGTTGTCTACATCAGAGCTAGTCCCCTGCATTTAACAATGATCCGCTTGAGGAAGCTAAGCCAACACAAAACTGACATTACCCTCCTCCCCAACAGCACACAATGTTTTTTGCTGCCTCAACCAGCAGAATGGGCTCCCTGTTCACGATTACATGAAAGAGATACACAGGAACCAGAGGTGGAAGAGCAGACAGGACTGTATTCATCCTAGTTCAGGTCAGCTTGGACTGCACACCCTGAAATACATCAAGGACCTTATCCAGCTTAAAATATACAACTTTTTTTCTTTTTTCCCTCCTCAAAAAAAACCCCAAACATCAGTAAGTTTCTTTATTTGCATCACAAGCAGTTGCTCCAGAATGCAAATACATCTTAATATAGAGTACCGCATAAGCATATGCCACATCAGAACACATGGCAGTGAACAGGACAGGTGAGAAAAGGAAAATCTTAAAATGACACTATTCCCAAACTGTTCTCTGCCCTCAGACTGTGGTTTTGGATTTGAAGCCGTGTGTATCACTGCAGGAACAGCAGAAGACATCAACCAGGGAGGTGGGAAGGACGTCTTGGGTTAAGGCAAACGGAAAAGCAGCACACGCTTCTACGCAGCGATGGCTCTGACAACTGGAGACTCTCATTCGAGACCACTGCACGACAAGGGTTAGACATCTGCACTGACCCAGGTGCACAAGCGCAGGCGTGAGTACAGGAAGGAAGGGCGGAAAAAGCCGGCAGCCAGCTGCAGCGTGGAAGGTCCCGCGGAGGAGCAGCGGTAAAGCTCTTTGGGCCACAGGGTTAGTTGCCATGTTGGGCCTACAGATCTTAAGTAGAGAAACTCTGTCCTGATGATTGTTCCCACAGTTATCCGGAGGAGAGAGGGGATGGAAGAAAAAAACCCCAACAAACTCCATGTTCATTTTTCATGATGAAACAGAATGAAACCAAGGAAATACTCAACTTAAAACAATGCACCAAAGCACTGCATATTGGAAACAGACAGAAAAAGGGCATCAACAACATTTTTGTCAGACAACTCTGTTTGCAGCTAAAAACACGACAGCTTGTGGCTGGCCAGGGTGTATCTGAAGGCAAGCGTGCTTCCTGTGAAACGCTATGGCACAGCTTGGTACGCTCTTGCGGTTTTGATGCTCTGCTGCGTAAGAAGTCATGAGTTGGAGACTAAGCAAACTCTCAAAAGGGCAAAATCAGGCAAGTTCTTCCAGATTTATAGCTGGAATTTGGCTCCCAGAAGTGGTATTCAGACACAGGAGCTGAAGATTCATGCTTGTGCTAAACACATAGATAGATGCAGGGTAAGTGACAGGAGAGCTCCGATACTTGTCGAAAATGAACAGGACAAGATTTTAAATGGACTTGATTTTTCCAGATCTTGCAGAAATCAACACAGTGGATAACACCCATGAACCTTTAACAATAGGAATCTGTAGTCTCCAGCTCAAGCATGTGCCAAATTGCTATTCGCTCTGGATGAAGCCTGGTACATACACTGAGAGTGGCATACACTGATGAGTGGCACTACTCATTCAATTCCCTGCACATGACAAAGATCAATTTGCCCACGCCCACATTTGCATTTCAGATAAACACATTTCTAAGGACTCACAGGCTTTGTGTCTAGTCTAACTACATGTCACGCTGCAGAAAGATGTTGGTATATAAACTCATATTTTTACTAAGCACAATTTTACACATTCATTTTGGGAACATTTCAAAAGTCATCTATAAAATTCTGCCTGGGCATCTTCTCTTTTCAAATTTGATGCATAGCAGGTAAATAGGAGAGTTTCATGCCCAAGCCATTCCACTTTTGTTGGTTTAAAAAAACGAAAAGTACAGAGGCACCGACAATGCACAGTCCATCAGAAAGATCTCTGACTTGCACAGTAACCTCTAAGCAATCCAAATGAGTAACAGTTGAGGTGCTGGAATGCTTAAAGCAGGGATGAATATAACCATCCCCTAGATAGTCTCCACCATCAGGACACTCATTTTCAGTTGAAAGGGACGAAGCTGGAGATTAAAACAAAAACAACCCCCTGATCCCAAATCTATTGTGACATCTGCCAGGCAACTTTGGCAAACTATAAATTCAAATCCCTGCTATCTGGAAACTTTGTATTTCTTTTCCCTTTGACTCAACTAGGTCTTTTGGTATTTGTTTTTGAAGCGGCACTCTTGACCTACCAAGAAGGTAGGTCATCCTGAGACAGAGGCCAGGCACAATTACCTCAGCAGTTTTGGACGGGTCCTTGTGCCTTAACATTGTGAAATCACCTCACAGTCTTGCAAAGGAAAGCGTAAACACCACTGCATAGATACTTAAGGAAACAACACGGACCCAAGTAACCGATTCTCAACCCTGATCAATTTGAGACTGAAAAACTACACCACCTTTTGCTGTGACCCAAGAATCTAAGAGAAGGAAGGGGATGGATACACTGAAATCAAAACGCCATGTCTGTTTTCGGGTCTGGAGGCTGCTGCTGCTGATGATTTTTTGTACTGTGAGTAGTTTTGTATACAGGTAAGCTCGTGGAAGATGTTGCTAGCTATCTTTTCTGAACAGAGCAGGAAAGCGGGGGGGGGGGAAAGGAGGAAGGGGGGAGCAGCTTCCTGCCAGGAGCATGGATTCTCCTTATTCACTCAGATATCAGGAAGCCAGATGGATTTTACATAATAGTGGGACAGATTTTTCCTAAAGCATAACATTTTGGTGATGTTTCTTCCACTGACTTGACCAACACACAGAAATAAACTTTCCAGCAGAGTAAAAGAACACCATTATATTGAAATAACCAGCCTGCCCAAAAATCTTATCTGGAGTGAGGACAAATCTACTGTCACTTTCGCTTTTTGCCAGTCACAGTATTTGGTGGGTTTCACACTTTCTCCTGTAGCATTCATTAGTGAATCACAAACTTTTGCTGAAACCAACACAAATCTCAGCAGTAGTTTCTGGAAGTTTCTGAGTAAGTCGGCAGAAAAAATAGATACTTCAATAGGTACATTAGACTGAGCCTTAAAAGGGCACAACTTCTCTCAACATATTATAAATGGGGTCTACACAACAGATTCACATGCAGAGGAAGGACTATATTTGACTGTCAAAAGTTAGATGAGCTCATGCCTGCCCTGGGAGACAGCACTGACTGCACACTGAGTTAAACCAGCATATGCACTCAGGAAGCAGCATGATAAAAGACAGATCAGGCCAATCTTATACCAAATGAAATGACAGTCTATCGTTGTAAAATGGAGGCCATAAGATCCTAGCAGAGCAATAAACAGCTTACTGGTAAACTTCAGAAAAAAGCTTGTTGTTTTCAGAAGGGCAATTACAAAGCTGTTCACGTTCCTTATTTTACCTTTTTTTTTTTTTTTTTTGTACCAATTTATATTATAGCTTCACCAGATTAAACAACAGCATATTAACACTACTGGACTGACTGCCACTCCTCCACATTCTTTATGGCAGGTTAATTTTGCTACCTGTCTTTTGGTTTCTTTACTTTGGAAAATTGTGGGGCACTGCATGGGGCATTTCAGTCTTCTGAAAAGGCAACTCGGGCAGCTCAGACTTTTGTATGTCTCACTTTGAGCACATGTCGACAATTACCCCCTGAATCTGGCCTTCTACCACTGGAGTTAAAGCACAAGAAAACAGGAGGCTGTGTATTATTTACAAGAATTGGCCATTAAAAAGGGGCACTGCTGCAAGCGCCTGACAGAAACGTGACAAAACACTAACGGCAAAGCCACGGTGACCCCAAAGCCATGAAAAGCCACCCTCCACCACTGCAGCACACCTCAGCCCTGCAGCAGGAAGGGTAGAGGGCAGCGATTCCCCCCAGCCCAGCCCGGGACGGGGCCCCGCGGACCCCCCGGCTCCTCCGCAGAATCACAGAGCCGTCTGGGTTGGAAGGCACCTTGAAGATCATCGAGGCCAACCATCAACCGAGCACTGCCAAAACCACCACTAAACCACGTCCCTGAGCACCACACCTACCCGCCTTTTAAACCAGGAAGGGTAGAGGGCAGCGATTCCCCCCAGCCCAGCCCGGGACGGGGCCCCGCGGACCCCCCGGCTCCTCCGCAGAATCACAGAGCCGTCTGGGTTGGAAGGCACCTTGAAGATCATCGAGGCCAACCATCAACCGAGCACTGCCAAAACCACCACTAAACCACGTCCCTGAGCACCACACCTACCCGCCTTTTAAACACCTCCGGGGATGGGGACTCCACCACTGCCCTGGGCAGCCTGTTCCAATGCTTAGCCTTTTTGGGGAAGAAATTTTTCCTAATATCCAATCTAAACCTCCCCCGGCGCAACTTGAGGCCACTTCCTCTTGTCCTACCGCTTGTTACTTGGGAGAAGAGACCGACCCTCAC
>NW_009649314.1:799964-807996 GCF_000708025.1 Charadrius vociferus | reverse complement strand
CCCCTGTCCCCCTCCCGCCGGGATCCCCTCCCTCCCTCTCCCGGCCAGTCCCCTTCCTCCCTCCCGGGTCCTCTCCCGGGTCCCCTCGCTCCGTCCCGCCGGGTTCCCCTCCCTCCCGGGTCCCGTGTCTCCCTCCCACTGCTGTCCTCTCCCTCCATCTCCGCCCCCGGTGTCCCCTCCATCCCTCCGCCGCCGGTTTCAGGGCAGGCTGGGCGGCAAAGCCTCGGGGTATCGGTAAGGAGAGGCCGGTGAGCGGAGAGGAGAGGTCCGTGCGTGGGGAGATGACACCCGAGTAGCACTCTGACGGGTCCACGGACACGCAGCAGGGGAACCGGGGGTGGGCGGCCGGCAGCGCTGCCCGCCGTTACTGGTGTGGGCCAGTCCACTTTCTGGAGCACGTTTTTAATGTCTCCCACCAGAGCCTCAGCAGTGAGGATTTATCCTCCTTGTCGATAACATTGATCTGCACAATGTCTGGTGACCGATACTCTCTGCTGCAGCTCGCTGGGCACGTCTTCGTGAGACGATGCTGGAACTGCTGGACTGTTCTCGGCGCGTTGCGATGGCGCTGGTCACTGTACACACAGCCTCTGCTTGTGCCCCGTGCTGTTAATTCGCCAGAGCTAGTGCTGCCCAGCTATTCCCCAATTTCCCCACATGCTTAGAAAACTGTGGAATTAGCCGCAAAGGTGGTAGGGGAAAGTGAAAGGTAAAGACCGTGTTCAATTCTTTCAAGTTTTTCTGGTGTACTTCTGACACAAAGCTGATGGTAGAAATTTAATGTTTAAAGGGAATTTATTAATATGTTCTTCAGAGTGAAAAGAACTTGGAAATTATCAAAGGAAGGAAAATGACGTGCTGCTACAAATTGCTTTCTAATAAGTTAAAAAACCCCAACTTTTAATGTGGATAATTATAGGATCATCATCAAAGCTGCAGTAGAGTATTTCACACATATTACTCCGTTTATGTTCACTGCAGCACACTGGTGTTTCCGCATCAAGGAATCACCTGAGCCAGGGAGGGAAGGCGACTGGCCTGCGAGCGCAGGGGCAGGCTGTGAAACCATACCCGGCCACGGCGTGACACCCGGTTCCCTTCCCTAGTGACAGAATTGCCCTTTTGCATGCGTTTGCTCTGTAAGTCTCAGCAAGCCAGTGGTAAACTAAAGTGCTGAATAAAGATTTTATTTTTTGTTTTTTTTTATTCGAGCCTAATTAGGTCCCATAGTTTGTGTTCGGTGAAAACAGGCGGGTACGTTACCCTTAAGGCATTTTCTTACGCCTTTGTTCTGCATTGCTTGCTCTGTGGTTCTCATGGCGGAGGTACCTGGAGACCAATGGGTGTCTTTTTCCTGTGAATTTTCTGAGCTGATACTCCAAAGTTTTTCTTTGTGATAGCAGTAGGGATAATATCTGCAGCTAGCCTGACTCCAGGAAAGCTTAGAAATACTGGTAATCCATATGTTACCGAGGCCTCTGGATATAGAGGCAAAGTTTATAGTGAGAAAGAATAATTTTTTATTAAACTAGCATATATGTAGAGGATAGAGATATTAATTATGTAAGTCCTTAAGCTCTTACACAACTCCAGTGAACATCAGGCTTGGAAAAGACTGGAAGCAATTTATTTTGGAACAGCCTAATTAACATTGCTCAACTTGTGTATCTGCAGGAAAAGAGTGGTTAAGATACATGGAACAGAGAGAAGTCAGAGGGCGTCAGCTGCGTAACTCCTGTAGAAGTGATCCAACCTAAACCATTCTGTGATTCTATGATTCTACGAACTGGGACGTGTTGCAAAGCTGTACAGGCTCTTTACTGCGTGAAGGCAGAGGTGTTGGAAGGTCTTGTGTTGGTTGTTTTGGTGTGATCTCGCCTCATTTGGTGTTTGCTGTTCTATGGGAGGCCAGTTTCTGACAGTGTGTCTGGAGGTGGCTGGCAATTGTTTGTATGCTGAGAAGGAAACTTGCTGGGAAAAAGTTTAGTGGAAGTTATCATTTCCTTTTTTAATGATTTCCCATATAGGTTCCCACATAAAAATAGGATAGGTGAGGGTTGTTTGTTTTTTTTTTTCCTAATTTTGTATGCGATATCCGGTGTCAGGGAGCAGCAAGAATGGGGCTACCCCACAGTGCAGCTGAGCTGGGTGCTGAGGGTGACCACAGGAGCTCACCCACCAGGGTGCAGTCCCACAGGACCTGAGCACGGTGGAGTGGTGGTAGCAGCAGGGTCCACCAGCAGTCTCAGACAAGTCAAGGTACTGAGCCTCACCCAGGGAGTCCAGCTGGGAGGGAACAGCAGGAGATGGCTCAGAAAAAAGGCTACGGCATAGGTCCAGTGTCAATCCAGGGGACAAGATATAAGGGTCCCACCTTTGTCAGTCTGAGGTCCCTCCAGGAAAACCAGTCACTAAATCAGGGCAGCTGGGGACAGGCACAGCTATGATGTAGCTCAGGCAGGGACTGAAGGCTTCAGGCCAGAGTTGAACAGAGCTCCTGGATGAATGGGCAGAGGGCATGTGGCTGGAGGTCCCAGGTGAGGTTGAGCAGGGCTTAATATTACCCAATAAGGCTTGCTAGCATACTCATGGCCCTGACATTCGGGCAGTTCATTCAAAGGTACAATCTGATTCTTAGAGGAAAGTCCTTGATTGGTGACAGTTGTTCTTATGTTGGTGAGGTAGATGTATAACTGCTAGGACATTTACAAAAGTATTATGGATGAAAGTCCCACAACAGAATGGTCAAAATCCATAGACCCTAAATATAAGCATCTCGGATCCATTTTGTCCATAAGGTGTTCAAATGGCTTTGTGGAGGTGGCAGAGGTGAAACCAAACAACAGCTCCAGGGCAGGGTTAACTCACAAGGACGACCAATAAAAACCAGAAACACCCTGCTGGAACAAGGAAAACTCTTTTTATTCCTATCTGAAGCCTGATCCTCAGGAAAGACTTACAAAGGCAAACCTGGGAACCAGAAGTACCAGTTCCATTCAGTACTGAAAACTGTGGACTCAGTATTTGCTCAATAAAAGTTTTATGACCACTATACTTTGCCATACAGCTTATCAACTGTTAACCCATTGTTGTTCCACAGAAGTTCACTTCTATAGGCTGTCATGTCTCCTAGTTGACATACTTTATCAGCTGTCTTCCTCTAGTAAGGTGTTGGAGGAGTATTAATTTAGGTTACACCCAGAACAGTCATTCCCACCCTGCACTTAGCTTGATGTCTGCTGTGTACGGATCCAACTTGTAAATGAGTTTTTATTCCCCACCCCAAAATGTCTTATTCCAAAGATAAGAGATGACACCTTGCTTTACAAACGCATCATTTTTAGATGCTTAGACATCAGAGTTAGAGCAACACTGCTAGCTAAGAGCAAAGTATTTCTTATCAGGAAAAGATAGGAACATGCAATGTGTTTTGCTGAAATACTGACAAGGGTAGCGTTAATTCATGATTCTTGGCAATGCAAAGTTAACACTTGAGCTCTACAGGAAGAGGGATAAGAACCAAGGTTGACCAAACTGGAAATCTACTTCATCAGGGGCATCAGGAAATCTGCATTTGTTTGGGTTTCTTCTACATACTTTTTAAAAAGTAAGGAATTAAGTTCTAAATTATATTGGCAGTACCAGGATTAGCCATATTTTGTTAAGCAGCACTGCCCACATGAAGCATCACCACCCTATGAATAAATAGTGGCATTTCCTTGAACTCACTTTTGGCCCAGAAACGAACAACTGTCATGAAAATCAACCATAATTCAAGTATTTCAGTCAGAAAGATCTGTATACATGCCTGTTTGAAAAGCCTTTAACTTTATGAACTTTTTATTCCTGGACAGCTTTACATTTTCCAATTCATACACCGGATTTTTTATCTCTGTATCGTACTCAGTGTAAGCGTGAACCTCCTGATGGCTTTTCTGTTCTGCAGACTCTACGATGCTAGCTCCTACGGGGAATTCTGTACTAAAACTGCATCATGTTGTATATCTGTGGATGCTCTGCCTGGTGCATAGCGTTGCGGTCCTGAGGCATGCAGCCTTTCAGCCAGGGATCTGGTAAGCGTGGAGCCGGCTATGGAGGGTGCCTGGGAGTCTGGAGTATGTATGGTCAGGAATGTGGGAACCATACCTGCTGGGTCCTTAGCTGCTTTCTCCTGTTGTCTTGGACTCTGGTGAGTAAAAACCTGACTGGAACAATGAGCTACTTGTCATATGGCGTAGTGGTTAGCAGAAGTAAAAAAATTCCAGTCGTGATTGACCTGTTTTGAATGGGTAATTTAAATGGTAAAAATAGGGTGCTTTCCTCATATACAGCAGTTTTTCCACACAGATCAAAACGCTTTATGAAAATGAAGCACAGAGGACTTTTTGACTCTTCAGTTTCCAGCAAAAGTGCACGGATGCTTTGGTGATGAGTGGTAGTTGAAGATGCTCAGCGAGATAGCTAACTCCTCGCTGTTGTGCTGTGACAGAAAGAGGAGGTTGTTGGCGGAGCACAATGCAGCCACCTCACAGAGGTGACACTGCAAGCGTGCATAACTGTGTAAACCAGGAAATAGCAAAAAAAAACCCAACAAACCAAACAACAACAACAACAAAACCCCCTAACTGGAATGTCAGGTGAATTTCAGTGATCCAAATGTGAATAGCTGATTTTGGAGCCTGACGAGTTTGATGGGATGAAGAAGCAACTATTCTGACAAAATCCATTACAAGACCTTAATGGTGCAGCACTTGGTGCAGCCGTCTGTCGGCTTCACACTGTCCCGGACTGGGAGATTTACCAATTTGGCATGGAGAGTGTCACTTCCTTCTGCATTTGACGGGTACCACTTTGGGCATGTGATTCTGTGCCTGTCCTAGTCCTGCCTAAGGCTAACCCCAGCTGGCTTCTGTGACCTGATTCAGATGTGAGGACAGACGTGTGTCTGAGCAGACAGAAAGGGGGGGAGCTCGTAGCAATAGATAGCAACACAGCTGCTGTCTGCTGTATTAAATCAGATCTTGATTTTCAGAAGTAATTCTCAGTACAGGAGAAAAACTCTCCCTGTTACAGAACATCCTCTGAAATGAGCCTAGAAATACACTTTTTTTTTAAAGACGAAAATGCATATTTTCATGCATCATTGCATCAGAGGAACGAATTTCCCACGTACTCAAACACATCAGCCAGGGTACTTGCCACTAGTGGTTGCTTGAGATAATGTTCTGCACTGCATGGCATTCCTTAATATTGAAATCTAGAACTCTTGTCTTTATGAAGTCTTGTGTTTATCAACTCTTTTGTTCCTGAGAAAATTATTTAGCTCAGAGAAAATTTTGCTACATTTTATCTTTTAGACAGGAAAAATATCCCAAATGAAATCAGTTGGTGAGAGAACCTGACAACTGGTATGACAGATTGTTCTGAACCTCAGATTTCTGTTCCCATTTTGGGAGCACAGCTAACAGGCAACGATTTGACCTGCAGCTGAAAAAATTCACAAGGAAAGTGAGAGCCTCGAGCATGTCCTTGGCTTTACTCCATAATTTTCTAATAAAAATTCGTTTGTAAATAGTTGATTTAATTTCAACCCTCTATACACAAGAAAAACCTTTATTTCTTGTGTGAGTTTCAGAATATACAATGTAACAAAATACTTAATTGCATTACAATATCAACATATCCTTCTAAACTATACAAAGCTAAACAGCTTTAAATACTGTAAAAGAAAGACGAGAACAAGCTGAAGTGGGAAAAGAAATCAGAATGCAACTAGTCATGCTTTCATTTCTAAAAACGTTCCTGATCATCCTCTAATACAGCCTACGTTGGGCATTGCTTTGCTCTGAAACTATCACAGATGTTACAACATTGGTCAAGAATAGCTACAGCTACAATAGTGATTTGGGCAGTAAAATTTTTGGATTGTTTTCTGCACAATTCTAAGTTGCTGTTTGGGGGAAACGCATGCTTTAGAGACAGCTGCAAACCAGGTGTTCATGCCAGGAAAAGTTCATTGTATATAGGACTGGTTGCATTTTATTCATAAATAGTTTATTAATTGAAGATATCATTCAGTGAACCTGAGATGAATATGAATTTGTGTCACCCCCCATTTCAGGTTTCATTAGTTTCAGGTAAATGAAGGCTGAGGATGTTGTGTTGTCTTACGGAAAGAAGGGATCTGACTTCTAGTTCAGATGTGGAGACTCTACTACCCATCTTGTGGACTATGAGTGAGGTCTCTCTTAGAAAATGAGGTCTCAAGGTTAAGGTCCTGTCTTTAGTGAATGTAGGACTTGGAACAAACCCCTGGGCCACAGTTTCCCACATTAAGTTTCCAACCACTTGCACATATCTACTTTGCCATTCTGCAAGTCTAGCCGTTTCTTATGCTAAGAGAATCAGAAAGATTTTTAAACTTAAAAAGATATATTTTTAAAACTTGAAAATGGTGGAAAAAATGAAGCTTTGAGTCAAATTGCAACTTTTAATTTAATTTCTGCTTTGGAAAAAAACAAGTTATTTGAATTTTAGCTGTAGTGGTAATCATTTTGTTGTTTATGGAAACATTCAGCTTACACAGCTAAGTTCAATGACGCAAGATGCTAAGAACCTTAGCTCTAGTCTAACAAAGTATTTCATCTTGAAATATTTGAAGTTTTGTAGGGATGATGTACGTACTTAAAATTAAGTACATACTTAAACTCTTAGTTGTTGTTAAAGATGAGGATATCTAAAGCAAGAGTTGAAACAGTCTGTGTGGATTTCTTACTGTAGTGTTATTGTGACAGACACATAATAGGTTTAATCAAGCCTTCTGCCATTCATTTCTTGATCTTTTCTTTCTTAAAGTGAATAAATAGCATAGAATAATGACCTTTATGCTTTAAAAATAGCCTTATGGGAGTCAAACGTATTCAGGGTTGATATTGATGGAAAAGCTTGGGGAAAAAAATACACACCTTGTCTCCTGGAATTCCCCTTCCACACAAAGCATGCAGTGTATCTTCAGAAATAGTCTCCTGACGCTATCTGCAATGACTTGTCTATAATAGCATATGACCAGCTAAGAGCTCTGGTAGACTTGCTCTCTGTCTTCCTGTCCCTTGAGTTTTGCTTTTGAAGCTGTCTGAGAACTGCAGTAAGTTTCTATTTTTCCATTGCTGCATCAGCATTTAAAGACCAACCGCCTTGCCCCTGTATTACGTCACTTAAAGTGCAGAGAAAAGCCAATTCTTTCCTATAGACAAAAGTAAATGCTTTCTTCCCTTGAAGAAAAGAGGAGAATGGGTAAATTCTCTTATTCATCTTCTCTCTGCTGCCTTGAATCAGTATCTTGTCACATCCAAATGGGATTCCATGCTTGTACTGGGACATTACACATATATTCTCTTCTAGTTCTTCAGTTGTTGAAATGGAGTTCCAAGAAAATCCTCTGATGAGGAAGCTAAGGCTACAGATTGATATTTCATTGCAGTCCTACTTAGAGTGCCTTAATCTAAACTCCTTTCCTTTCTTCCACCCCAAGCTCTTCCATACAGCTTCTCCTTAAACTACCTGTGATCTATGACCAATAACTTATTCTTGTTCCTGTGTCTCCCTGACGACAAAGGCACATTCTGCCTAGTCACCACACCTACAGTGAGACTTACTTGCAGCCCAGAAGCCTTTCTTTATTTGCTGTTGTGTCATATACGCTCCTCAATGGGTGGCAAACAAGCCTTGGACACATGTCCATAACCTGTGTACATATATGGCCTTGAGAAAAATTGCTTAAAAGAGGGAGTAAAAGAGACTAGAAAAGGAAGAGACACTGGAAAAACTGTCCAGAGCCCAAATCTCCAGCTGATTTAAATGAACTTTGCATCAGACGTGAAAAGAAACATACTTTACAAAGCCCTTGTAAGAAAGACAGTAAACAAGCATATAAAATTGTCACAAAATTATTTGGGAGCAAGCTCAACTGAGTATTTTAAAGTGGTGTAGATTTAAGGCACATATAAAAGTTTTTCAGATTTGAAGGGAAAGA
>NW_009649314.1:795397-799945 GCF_000708025.1 Charadrius vociferus | reverse complement strand
CATAGCATTGCAGTTGCCGTATCTGATTTAAATAAAATGTTTGCTGAAATAAATTTAAATAAAACCCACATCGACTGAGGTAATACGAATAATGAAAATTGGTTATTTAAAGACACAATACAATCATACCATTCATTTTGAAAGCAGTTGTACATTATCTTCTGATTTAACCTTTAGAGTTTGTTGACAGGAATTACATGATATACAGGGAAACATGGAAAGACCCCTTAGAGGCAGATTATTTGTTGGAGAGTACATGTGTTTTGCTATGCAATACATTTAGAAACATATGAGTGCCTAAAATTTCACATCTCATCTTTTTAGAAGACGTTATATTTGAAAAGCATAACAAATCCTCATGTCATTTTTTTTGGTACATCCAATAAATTGTTCGCAGCCTTATCTAATAAGCTTGCTTTGCAGTCCTTTTCTTCCCATAAAAATGTTTGCAGATTAGTAAAATATGTAATTGTTTCTATTTTTAAATAGCCAAGCTTTCTACATCAGTTACAAAGAAATCTTAACTTCAGACTTTAGTAATTTAGAGCCTAGCACTCTGTGACAATGTAGTGTAATGAAGGCAGCGTTCAGCAGTCTACTTCAGTTAGTCAGGGCTGCCAAGTTTTATTCCTTTTTTTTTTAATGTTATTGAGTATGCTGAAATATGATGGGTTTTCTAGTACGTTGCATATATGTTCTTGCTTATTCTTATCTCTGCTAATGAAAAACAGCCACGGCAAGCGAATCAGTCACTGATGTAAAAACACCCAACCCAACCCTTTCTAAAAGCAAGAAATACTGTTTGTGCTTTAGCAGCTGAAAAATCTGTAAATGATGTCTGTCTTATAGCTCCATGCTTTCACTGTTAATGGTCTTAAAATGCTTTCACCCACTTTAGCAGATACTGTTTCCAGATTGTAATTATAATTGATATCTTTTAAGAAAAGATAACTGTTGTTGCTATGAAAATGCACGCAAACTAGGTCAGTGCTGCAATATGCAGGAAGATAAGTCTTAATTTTGTAAATGTTTTAGATTCCAGAGGATTCTGCTTCTCTTTCTGCTCAAATCTACCTTAATACTGAGATGAAGTATTTATACGGGAGTTAATTCAATCAGGCGGTCATTTTGTTTGGCAGGTTGGGTCACCTTGTGGGGAATTAACAGTTTGTGAGCTGCAAACTCATGTGAGGTTTTGATGTACTGCTCATTGTGAGCACCACCGTGTTGGCACATGTGGGACAATGCTATAACAATGTCGTAATGTAGCTGGAAAATACATTCTTATAAGTCAGTGAGGGTAAAATAGCAGTATCAGACTTTGATCCTGAACTGAAAAAATGTGCTGCAGGACTCAAGAAGGCAAAACCTGATATCAGAGAAACTGTTTCCCATCAGTAACCCTTGGTACTTTGAGATAACTTTTCCAAATATGTGGACTTCTTATTGTGATTACCTGTACATCCATCTTCTCTTAATTTATTTTTTTCCATTGAAGTCATTTGCTGACACGTGTTCCTGGGAATCCTCTGGGGTTAAACCACAACAGTCCTTTTTGGCACCCAGCATGGGGCTTGAAGGGTTTGAGAGAATGACAGATTTGGTTGAATTATATGGAATTTACAGCTGTTATTGCTGTTTAGCAATTCACAGGCTCCTGTGCTCGCCATAGGGCTTGCTTGCCTTACTGTATGTTAGAGCCTAATGCTCATTAGTGGTTGCTTTTTGCTTTTGCTGCTTGCTGTACTGCTGTACTATCATCCTACTCTGCTGGGCCCGGGAACATTTTGGTAACAGCAGTGGCGATGCGCCTGGGCAGGCAGATGGCCAGGGCATCGCTGCTGTTTCTGTGCTGCTGTACTGGATGGGCTGGAACTCCAGTGTGAACTTGAGTCGAAGGGAGTGTGACCCATGGATGAGTCCACGTGGGAGCAGGACACCCCGAAGTGTCTGTGGCCATGGTTATGTCTGTGCCACAGCAGGTGTACCTCTGAAGGGATTGTGGCCCAAGGACCAGTGAGGCTAAAGAAGGTACACCTCAAAGAACCTGTGGCCGTGCATGAGTGCAGATCAGCTTGTGAATGCACACTCAGGTTGGGAAAGATTTAGAGATCTCTAATTTATATCATGTGATACCTGAAATTAAATCTGAAGTAATTACAAAAATGGTATTTTTTCTGTGTTTTATAGACATAGCCTAGAAGTAAGGTACCTACAGGGAATAATGTTACATTCACTGTTTGTACCTCTCTGACAGCACGAATTACCAGAAGTAGAAATACCTTTCTTCCATTAAGCATGGGCGTTTTGAAAATGAGCTATAATAAAAGGTTTACAAGTTTCAGTGGCTGAATTATAATGGATGCAAAGACGATGTTTCTGCTTCAGCTCTTTAAATTACTGCTTGAAATGGGAATGCATTTAGGTACTTAAAGTTTGATTTATAAAACTGCTATTTACTTTTACGCAGGTTCTTTGCATAGTTTACTTGGTAAAAGAAAACTTTGATCTCAGGAGTGCACAGTATGACAAATGGGATTGAAGGTGTGAAAGAAATGTGGTATTCTCAGAGTCAATATGTAGATTGTACTGCAATGTATTTTGTGTGAAGAAAAATAGTGGCAACATTTTACAAGTGAAATGCAGAAGTTAGGGCTGCTGGAGGAATGTCAGACTGGCAAAAATACTCCAGGTACAGGATCCTCTTTGATACAGTAACAGTGTCTTTGGTCTGATCTGGCACTTGCAGGATATTCACGCTGAACTTTTTGCCAGATGATTTTTTTAAGTTGTTAAATAAACTAGTGCCAAGGTACTACCTAGGACAGCTTCTTGGCTGTCATCTAGATTGCTAGTGATTGTTACCCATATGAACGTTGATTAAGACACTTAAGATCTGTAGCGTTTGTAACAGAAGTACAAGCAGAAATCTGATAACCACTTATGTAAGTGTTCCCAAATTCTAGCATGTAGTTAATTTGGGAGAGAGGGGAGAGTATTATTTTATACTGCTACCTCTGCTGTAATAACAAAGAGGCCAAACAAACAGAACTGAGGACCAATCGTTTGAGATACTGTATAAACATGATGAAAACATGGTTCATAACGGAAAGATTTATAACACAAATTAAGGCTAAGAGATAACAGGGCAATAAAAATCTCAGGAAGACAGCATGCAAAGGTTAGGATTAGTGCTTTAAGTGATAAGCATGATGGATCCCTAAGCACTCTATAGTGTTTTTGTCAAAACCCAACATTAAGCCAAAGTATGAAGATGGGCAATGTAATGGGGTTGAAATTTGTGTGGGCTTTTCTAATGCTTAAACATTGTATGAGAGATAATGGAAAAATGATTGAACTTTGAATGCTTTGCTAGCAAGCAGCAAACATCTGCACAGTCAGCAGAAGCTTCTAAATAGGTGGCCCTGTTCCTCAGCTTACATACTGTTGGAGTGGGTCGAGAGGAGAGCCATGAAGATGATCAGAGGGCTGGAACACCTCTCCTATGGAGACAGGCTGAGAGAGTTGGGGTTGTGCAGCCTGGAGAAGAGAAGGGTCCGGGGAGACCTTGTAGCGGCCTTCCAGTACCTAAAGGGGGCCTACAGGAGAGCTGGGGAGGGACTTTTTACAAGGGCATGTAGTGATAGGATGAGGGGCAATGGCTTCAAACTGGAAGAGGGGAGATTTAGAATAGGTATCAGGAAGAAATTTTTCCCTCTGAGTGTGGTAAGGCACTGGCACAGGTTGCCCAGAGAAGTTGTTGAGGCCCCATCCCTGGAGGTGTTCAGGGTCAGGCTGTGAATGTGGCCTTGGGCAACCTGGTCTAGTGGGAGGTGTCCCTGCCCATGGCAGGGGGGTTGGAACTCGATGATCTTCAAGGTCCCTTCCAACCTAAACCATTCTATGATTCTATGATACACAGAGCATCCCACATTCAAGGTGTTTCTATGCTGTAGACATTGTACTGTGGGAGCAAATAGCTCAGCAGAAAATACTGACCAATATTTATGCATTATCTTGAACATGATTTGCAATTTGTGTGAACCCTGAGCTGTTTGAACTAGCCTGGTAGTGACATGATACCAACATTCTGCTTTGTAGCCATAGCAAACACGAGTAAGAGAAGCGACTTCTTCCTTGATCATTCTGGCTTCTTATAAAAACAGATATCTTCCTTATTATCATAAGATATTCTACTCACTGCTAAATAAAAATGGGATCTTTTTTACACAAGGGCTGGCTAATCGTCTAATGGTTTGGAAATTTATCTCAAGGAGAACTCTAAGTGGTCAAATTTTATTTGCAAAGCTAAGGCACATTCAAAAAAGCATTGTGCTGATATTAGTGCTGCCCCAGCATTTTGACTTCTGCTCAAATTATTACCCAGCTTCTCATTTTAGGAGGTAAAAGCTTAAATCTTTTTATGCAAAGAATCAATTCTCGTTACCACTTCTGGCATTGAAGATAGGAATGAAGAAAAGAATATGACTAGAGAAAAAAGCTGCACTCTTTCTTCACCACATTATGATTCTTTCCCACCTCTTCTAC
>NW_009649314.1:777870-795381 GCF_000708025.1 Charadrius vociferus | reverse complement strand
ATTCAGAGCCACTAGAAAATATTAAAGGAAGTTTGAGGTAAAAATGTTTCTCATAAGCCTGATTACCAACAAAAGCACTGTTCTTATATTTTTTTCTACTGTTGATTTTTTTAAGGAATGTCAGTTCATATGGCATTTTTCCTCAAGTACTAAAAGAGTAGAACAGAATTGGGAGCATTAAAGTAACGCTAGGCAGTCTCTTAATGTATTTTGCAATAATTTTTCCTTTCATCCTTAACTGCTATGAGTTGTTGTAACCATCATGAGAAAGAAAGGCTCTGCTAGTCATAGAGACTATGATTATAGTGAGAAAACTGTGAACGTATGTTTCCAGCAGCAGCTTATTTTCTTTTTTCTGTCTAGCTGTAGGATTTCCCATCTGACTCTTAGCAGGGTCAGGATTTCTGAGCTTCCTTGTCTAGTACAATGAAAGAGATCTTGTATTGCTAGCACTCATTAGCTTTAGGATGTGGTACAAGGTTTCCTGGGGTGATGTTCTTTGTTGCTCCTTAGTGGCTCACATTACCCTATGGGACAGCCTCTGGTGTCTGTGTGCCTCTCCTTGGCCGTAGCACTTCTCTTCTAAGGGAGTGACCATTTTGAGTTATTTCAGGCTCCATTTTAGTGGAGCTCTGGATCATAAAACTAGGTTATACTTTCCATACTGACAGCATGAAGATTCCTGATCTTCCTTTCTACCCTGTCACTTCGCATCCTTACTAGATCCCAACAGTTTCTATCTCCATTTTTTGACCATTAGTAGTTCTATGGAAAAGGTTCTAGGCAGACTGCAGAGTTGCTGCTATCACTTCAAAAGGGAAAGATGAAAACGTTACCTTTTTACCATGTCCTTATGTTACCATGCACTGATAGATCCGAGCTTGACCCAGTTATGCATTATTTCCAGTTTAGTCTATAAATGCTGAATATTGCTACTTGGGAGTAATCTAAGAGTATAAGGTCAGCCAAGCAGACAAAGAGGAGACCAGGGCCTCAGCAAAACAAGTCGGTCTGAGAAACGCTTAGGAACGACCTAAACCCCGTCTTTCTTGGGTAGAAGAAAGAGATTTTAGTGATGACCTGAAGATGAATGTGCAGAGTGTGTTCAATCCAAGAATCCCCTTAAAGTTCTGGGACTAGAAGGGTGGAATTTGTTTCAACTATTTCTAGACATCAGTAAGCAGTGAATATATCTACATCTGAGCTCAAGCCAGTGAGAGTTGTCTTCCTAGCCAATGGAGAGAAATGGACATTTTTAGGACGTTGTTTTCTAATTTCTGCTGGACCTCTGCATTAGGTTGAGATTAGCTGCTCCTGAAAGTACCAAATAGAGAAAGAATGCATCCTTGGTTGCATTCTTTAAATGCAGCCTTTATTTATTCTAGGTTATTATTTTTGTGTTAATGCCTACTTCTAGTGATTTCAAGCTTTTTGTGTCATTTGCCTGATTCCCTTCAAGGGAAGATGGGACAGTCATGATTCAGGCTCTTCCTGATCCCACCTCCAATAGCAAATGACAAAAACATTGTGTTGATCTTCTGCAAAGCTCATGTTTGTAAAGATTAAATTGTTTCTTTATTGGGGAGCCATTGATTTCAGAGTAACAGTTGAATGAGTGAATTATTTGTGAGAAGTAGTATGTAATCAGGAATGCAACCATGCCACTGTCCTATAACTGAAAAAAAAAGTTAATTAGCATTAAAGACTGCAATTTATCTTCAGAATTTTTGCACAAACAGAGGTTAATGGAATGGGCAAATGCTTTTGGCAATGTACTATATTCTGTAATTCATGCCCGAACAGGGTAGATTGGTGTTGAATACAAACTGTTTTTTCGGCACCACCTTACTTTGCTCCTAGATATCTCTGCTTTGAGTGCAAAGCTCCACCTAGAGAAAGCCCGTAGTAGTACCACAGATCCCTTTCACCCTGACATGGCCTTAAGGGCAGGATGGTGTCCCTAGATGGTGGGACAGTGATTCTGAAAAGAACTTGGAAGTCTTGGTAGATAACTAGTTGCACACAATATTCCAGTGTGAGGCAGTAACTAAAATGTTTAATGCTATCCTTATGTAAATATATAAGGATGTCTGAGAAAGGGACAGGAAGGGTTGATGGGGGTTTTCTGGTTTTTTTTCCACCCTTTTATTAATGACGGCTAGAATATATCCATTTTGGGGGCCTACAAGTTAAAAAGGATGCTGATGAATGGGAGAGGACTCAGTGGATTGAGTAGAAAACTGAAATGTTTATTAAAAATAGAATTTGTTTTGTTTAGTGTGACAAAAGGTGAGCTCTAGAGTAAAGGAAGAGAGACAATCAGGAACGTCATCAACTCCTGGGTAGGATCTGGGACACTGGTGACTCACTGTAATGCTCCCCTCAGCCTGACACTGAGAAGTGTAGGATGCAGTGGGGCTGGGGAAGGCTGAGAACAACAGCAGAGAAAGGGGTAAATAGTAGGCAGTGTGCTAATCATTTTGGCTATATCATTGTTGAGACTTTTTCTGTATTAGTATTCTTTTCTTTCTTTTCCTCCCCCTTTTTTTTCATATAATAATTACATCTGGAATAGTAGTAATTCTTTGATTAAACTGAAGTTAACAATTCCTGGCTTTGCAGACAAGGTGTTTCCTTTTGTCCATAGCAAGCTTTGCAATGTTAGCAAAACTGGGTAAATTTAGATTGATCCTTCCTTTAGTATTCAACAAGATACTGAGCTACCATTTGCCACCACGCCCTCATGTTTAATAGCTGTTGAATTTGAGTTTCCACCATCAGTGAATATCCTGTGTTAGTGAATTCCACAACTGAGTTATTTGCTGTGTAAAAAAAGTACATCCTTCTTCATTTAAAATCTCCCGTAACATTTAATTGGGACTACTTTGCTTTTTTTAGTTACAAGAAATAACGAATAATCTCACTTCCCTCAGTATATTGGCTCTGTCAGAACCTCTAGAGTTTTCTGGTTTTCTCATGTGGATGGGCTTCCATATTTTCCTATATCCCTGAGCAGCCCACTGCTTTTCTCTATACTTCGTGTTTTATTGCCTGTGAACTTCATTTTTAGGGCTGACAGAAAACAGTAACGATTTCCACCCCCAAATAATTTTCCTCAGTCTTTTCCAACAAACAGTGATTATCTGTAGTTCTCTGGCTTGTGATGGTTCCTGCTTGTAACAGTAATCAAAACAGATAATATTTTCTCTAGTCCTTTGCTAACATTTTTACTCTTCTAGATAAATCCACAATAATTCCATTGACGTCAGTGGAGCTACTTCAGATTGACATTGCTGAAACTGAAAACATAATTACGATACCATTAAGAACATCCTGTTTGAGGCAGGCTTTGTTGAAGATACAGTTTTATAACAGGAAAAAAAAGCATCTTCAAATTGGATGAAATTTCCAGTTATCACTACCAAGGAAAAGTCAAGAGGACGGTACCGTGACAGGCCATACTTCATACTTGTGTAGCTGATCAGCTCTTTCCCATCATATATTTGTGAGCTTTTTACCTGTGGCATGGCTAAGGCTGGAATTGCTGCTGATATAATTACATTTATTCTCTGGAGATCTTACTCCCCTGTTAATACCAGGTATCGCTGGCCCTCATCTACAGGATGTAGCAATTACGCCCCATTATAGAATTAAAAGCTGAAACAGGGGCCTTTGTGCGAAGCCAAGTTCACGCGCAGAGCTGGGGTGGGAGCTCAGCTGCCCGGTGGCAGGGTTTTCCCTGGATCTGAATGCCTCGCAGGAGACAGGGTGCCGAGGGCAGTGCCTTTTTTTCTCTTAGGAACAGCAGCCAGTAAAGGCAAATATATATTTTTATTATTCATCTGTACAGGAAAAAGGGCCCTGGGTGGAACTGCATATAAATGAGAAAGAATATGGAGAAATATTCACCAAGCAGTGAAATCGAGAGTTGTTAAATGGCCAGATGAAGACAGAGTTGGCAAAATAACCTTGTAAAAGAAGTGTAAGAGAGCGCTTGGGGAGATTGCAAAGCTTGTAAAAGCAGGTTGTATTTAAGGATGTATCCCGTAGAAAGAAAAAACCAAACCAAAACAAGGAGTCAAACATAAGGATGGCTATACTGGATCCAAAAAATAGCTCAGTGTTTGGTCCCCCTATAAGGAACACGGAGAAAAGAATATAATAATATGACAAACATACAGTACTAATTCCCAAGAAAAACATATTAGCTTTTAGTAACTTGTAGGTCAGGAAGTCCGTGAGGTAGGGACTCATGAGGAATCATTTAATGGATTTTTTTTTTCTCCGTGAATTTGTCAAGACAGTATTTGAACCATATAAACTTTAAGTACTCAGATTGTAAAATCAAAGGAATTTCCTCAAGAATGACGGCCCTTTTGGAAGTGAAGCATTATGAATATTACAGCACCAGAAGTGGATTCTCCTGTGGTGAAATCAGACCAACTCCACTGAATATCACTGTTAACACTCTGTGCAGAAATACCTCACTGCAAAACAAAACAAAGCTCTGGGAGCATGTGCTGCTCATGGCATGATCTCTTTTTTTTGATTTCTTTCATCTCAGACATGGGCACAGAGGAAATGAAGAGTTATAAGCTGCTATATAAACTTCAGAGCTGGACTTATGTCTTGGAGGACCATTTTCCTGTAGCTGAGAACTCAAAATGAAGGTGTATTTCTTACCTAGAGATGTTTTACTTAGTACTCTTTGTCCATCCTCACAATGTCAAAACGGCTATCTTGCTCCATTCCTGATACACTGTCTTTATATTTTTTTACCATTGTTTCTCTTTTTGGTAGGCTGTTCATTGGGGAAGTGAATAAATTAAAAGATAAATGGAAGTGTCTTTATGCCCAGTATAACCTTCTTCCTGACTTTCTTTGTATAATTAAATCTTTCCAATTCCAGGATTCCAGAAGAAGCTAATCCCAAGGACACGAGGCCATGCATTTCACAGACAAGCTCTAGATTAAAGATGAAGGAGAAGAGACAATGCAGACACAGTAATTAAAAAATATCTAAAAAGAAGGAGGGATGTTATGTAAAGAGATTAATGTGAAAGGGAAAAGCAGTGACTTAGGGCTAGAAAAGGGGAATCAGTAAGTCCCCCTTGCTCACCTCAAAATGGTATGTATTTAAACTGTAGAAATTGCTTGTGCTTTGAGTAAAACGCTGTTTCTGCTGTATTTAGCAAAGGCAGATGAGAAGAGATGAGGACTCTTCCTGCAGTACTTATGATGGCTCAGGAAACGACAAGCTTCACTTTTTTTTTTTAAATGTCTTTGGATATACAAACTGTTTCAAAACCTTATAACATAATAAATATTTAAAATCTGGACAATGAAAAAAAGCTAGAGCATAGCACTGGGCTTTTATTCAGATAGATAAAATAACTGACCTGGGATCCTGTTTCAATTTGTACTAATCACATCTAATCTGTACATACGTGTATATGGACAGGTAAATTTATGTAAGACAATTAAATTTAAAAGCACTTCTTAAAAGAAAGAAAAATTAATTGTTTGAAGCTTTTATTAGACAGCAAATGAAGTAGAATCACTAGTCTAGTGTGAATTAAAACTACTATTTTCCTACAGCTCCTGTGCACCTCTTGTGCACAATTCTATCACACATATATTGTCTTTGCCTTGTCAGAATATCACTCCATGTTTGATGGAGTAGGCTCAGGATACCTGAACAACTATGTAAGTCCCAATAAAAGCTTCTTTAGGGTAGTAACCATGACTTTTTAAAGGACCCATCAGAAATGTTAACGCATTTGAGAGTTCATTTGCTGTTTGTTTTACTATCTGGAATAGCAAAGCTGCATTCAAATATATTTTTATTTAAAAGAACAGTAGTACAGGCAAACAAAAATTCAAAGCGCTACCAAAACAAAATACCATGTGATTACCCTTTTCTTCTTCTGTATGGAAGAGGAGGCAGCAGATGCTATTTAAGTGACATAATGCATTTACATGTCCTCAGATACATACTAGAGAGAGTATGTAAAAACTTACACAGAATGCAGTAGAATAAAGAGAAGAAGGAAGAGGCAGCAGCACCCTTGCTAAATTTGCTCTTGTCCCTAATTCCCTCTAACAGTGGGATGTATAGTAGGGCTGTGGGCTTGTGCACAGGTAAGATGCACTTTACAACAGGGTGTAAAGCCAATGCAGTTTGCCGAGCTGTACCACTAGATGGAAGCAGATATTGCATGGTTCACACGTAGTAAGCAGGGTGAGGTGCGCCTGTGGCAACTGCTTCCCCAAAGGAGAGGTCCTGGATGTAAATGGAAGCGCAACAGGAGACTGGTGGGAGGTAAGATGCTGCCTATGCATCAGTGGTATCTTTGTCCTCTCTGAGGGCCAAAATCCTGGCTCCTACTTTATTTCACATGCTGTGGAGATGCTAGCTGAGCACTGCTGAGCATCTCTCGGAGATGCCTCCTTCAAGACACAAGGGTGCCTCACTCCCAGCTCCCAGCTTGTGCTGGCAATGCTGCAGGCCAGTCAGCTTGTGTGCTTGCTCCCAGGTGTGTCCCATTGTCAGGACAGTCTTCCTAGGAATACATCTCTGGAGTTTTATCCCATTCATCTCAGTTCATATAGAAATTAATTGTACACTAGAAAACCGATCTGCTACTTTCAGTCAAGTATTTGCTCTCATGCCTTCCTCATTTGTCAGTACAGTGCCTCCTCCAGCATGGTGCATGGATTGTCCCATGTGTCCTTAGGAATGGTTCTTTCTGCACAGTCTTTCCTCTGATGACATCTGTCTTCTGTGTCTTTTCTCTTTAAGAAGCACTAGCAAGTGACTTTTGAGCTCAATAAAGGGCATGGTGTGTCTCTGGTTGTGCTGTGTTCCCTGTGGGGACTTTGGCCATGAGAACAGGCTTCTTTCTGTCAACATTGCATCATTCCAGGACCCCCCAGGTCGACGCAAGTTGGTTGAGGGTCCACGGAGGCTGTGGAGCTCACTAGTTCCATTCTTCATAGTCTTTAACGCAGTCTGGGATCTGACCCTCTATTCTGGGACTTTCTGTTTTTCTCGTACCTCAAGACACCTATGCCCTCAGAATAATATCCACTTAGCACTAGCTACTTCATCTTTGAGCTTCATGTGGAAGAAATGGCTAGCAACCGATGGGAGTGTTTTCAACCTTCTGCCTTACTAGAGGTGAGAAACCTTTCTGAGGGGGAAGCACTTGAAGGAACCATGCCTCATACCCTATCCTTACATATCCTTGACACTCGGGACATCTCCATCAGTGACTTTTTTCATCCATCCCACCATTTGGTGCTGCTTCTTGTGGCAGATATTATTCAGTTAGATGGACTGGACTAACAGGAATTTTTTTATGGAGTAAACTACTGTCCATCTGCCAGGTCTGCTGCTCTAATTCTCTCTCCTCCCCTCTTCAGCTGGTTGCTCCCTCTCCTTGTGGAGGTGGCGGCTGTAGGGTTGCTTCCTTGCCATTGCTGGAGGGACTTCCAAGGCAATCACAGAGCAGTGGTGATCCCATGGATAGTGAAGATCCTTTTTTTGATGCAGTACCTTGAAGGTAAAGTGTCAGCTAGGAAGGGAGTGATTAGAAGAGGTCAAAAGGAGCAAACTCCAGAGATCTTGGTACCCAGAAACAAGACTGGAAATTATGACTACCTTGGAAAGTGTATTAGTGTTTAGATGCTATCCTAGGAAATGTTTATGTTTGATGGCTGGGAGACAAGGACATGAGTCTTCTGAGTATACCTGGATTAAAATTGCCTCTCCTCCTTTCCACCCAGCCCTTGAATTGCAGAAGAAGTTGCCACTTTCTTGTCTCCCACGTTGCCCATGAGCAGACTTCCTGCTCCTAGGTGCCGTGCACCAAACCTGGGGCTGAGCAAAACTTTTGCAGTTACATGTGGACTCAGAGCCCTTGCATCATCGGGCGGCAGCTCTTGAACTGGAAAAGGCTTTTGGATAAAGGCTGGGAAATGCTGTCAGGCTTTTGAGAGACTAGACCTTTGAGCACCTTTGGCAAATGTGTTGAGGTAGAAGAAGCCTTACCTTCCTGTCAGGGACCATAAAAACTCCTAAACCACTGTTCCCGTAAGAGTTTATCCTGTTAAATACGCAAAAAAGCTCCAGTGTTTGTAGACCAGTGCCTGTGTGCAAAGTGAGCTATTGGCATCACACTCTTCCTAGCCTCTCCAAGGACTGTGCCCAGTGGAGGCTTTGGAGTTTCTCAGGTAATACTTTGCTCAGGGAGCTGGGAAGGCACGGCCATTTTCTCCTGAGATTGAGAGACATGGATGCATTTTCCCATGTCATTTCAGCTCTTCAGTTACAGCAGGAAGACAGACATCCCACCCTGTGGCAGAGAGCAGCTCAGGTCCTCAGGACAAATGGCCAGCTCCAGCAACCAGGAGGTCATCCTAGTGTTTCCAGGGCTATCCTTGTCTGTGCTTGGTTTTGTTTTCTGGCAATTTGGGATTAGCCTTCTAAAGGAGGGAAGAAGAATTCCAGTTCATTTTTTTTTTTTAAATTTCAAAATACTTAAGAGGTGTTTGAATAACACAGTGGACAATGGAACAATGGGAATCCTAGTCCACTACTTCTAAAATCTGCTTTTTTGGGAAGCCAGGGAGGAGACAAAGTTGAAAAGCTAGCTGTCCCCTTTGGCAAAGCATCCCAGTTCAAGCTGAAGGAAGCACTGTGAAGACCTTCTCCTCTCTGTGTGAGCTGTATGGGAAGCACGCTGATTCTGAGGAGGCAGCAGTAGGTACTGTGAAGGGCCAGGACATGCATGGGAACTGAAAGCAAGCCAAGAAAAGGGTTTGTAACTCCAGCAGGAAATGCACACAGGGTCTTTAGGTACCTATACCTCTATTCAAAAAAGATACTTGTCCATCTATCTATCACACATGCAGGACTTATTTAATTCCCCAGTGAAATGCCAGAAGAAAAAAAACCAAACACATTAGACAACAGAGTATACAAATTTGTTTTTTTTTTTTTAATTGTTAAGTGAAATTGTATAAAGTGCAAATAAATCAATATAAAAATTCAGGAAGAGAAAGTGCAGTAGGTTGAGTTTACCACTTTAATTAGCTAGACAATTAAAATTGTTTGGGAACACCAAAACAACCAGATGTGAATTCTTTGGTTTTTTGAAGGACTTTCTTCAAGAGTTTGGTGACCTTTTCCCTGTGGGAAAGAAGCAAAAACTGTAAGAGACTGTACTGGAAATGGACAATGCAGACAACTATGTTTTTTTCCTAGTGTTCCTCTAGCATGCCCTGAGGAAGGTGGTGCCTAAAGAAGAGCAAACCAGGCAAAGTTTACCCTTTGGGGTCAATTCTGGTTATGCTCCACTCGTACTGCTGAGTAGTTTCTGCCTTCACTGAACTGTCCCATTGCCTTGTTGAGTAGCACGATATCTCTCTCATTTCCCTGACAGTAGCCCCACTCACTGAAACAGCTCATTTGCAGAGCAAGGTCCACAGGATTTGTTTGGCAATATGTAGGTGTGCAGGAAGACAGCGCGCCAGGCTGCTGTGCTGCTGCTCCATCACCTCTTGGTTGCAGTGGGGACATGCTACAGAAGGAACACAGTGGATGGAGTAAACAGGAATGTGTTTTTCCCAAGTTTGTTCCCCTTCTTTCTTTTTGGTGACATGATGAAGCCTTTGCAATAAGGGAGAGTAGTGAAACCTGTACCCCAGTAGGTTTTATCTTGAAAATCAAATCTCATAATGAATTTACCGTATAACTTCTGAATTCCTCTCTTATCGTCCTCTGAAAGTCTGAAGGTTGATGGGTTCACAAACGAGTAGAGAGGGTACATCAGAGCTTCACGCTTATCTGAATGACCCAGTCCCAAAGAATGGCCAAATTCATGAGCAGCAACAAGGAACAAATTGACTTCTGCAGCACGGAAGCATAAAAAAATATGTTAAAGGTATTGCATTTCTTTTTAGCATAGAAAGGATCGAAGTAGCAGGAGAATCTATATCTTTCATTCCCTTGGAATGAAACCTCAGTTTTGATTAGTTATTAGTGAACTTTCTTACGTAACTATAATATTTTAATAAAATCATTACTGATCCCTTGCATATGATTGTAGAGACCATGAGTCTCTTTCCATCTCTGCTTTTAGTCAACCTTATTCCTACAAGCAAGTCATTTTACCTTTTCATAATTTATGAAATCATATTTTGTTCTATGATTCTATGATTCTATGATTCTATGTAGAAAACAGAGGCTTGTTTAGCCTGTGAAAAGTGCTTTAAAATATGGATAGAACAGGCATCATATAGCTGCTAATGATAATGAAGCACAAGTACTTAGAAAGGTAGTTGAAAAGAACAGAAATGTTGGTACTGAAATAGTATGGAAGCATGAAGAGTTATGGAAAGCATTTCCTATGGCTGTGTCCTTCTAAGATATACAATATTTGCCTTTCCCCTTCCTACACACATGTGGGTTTTACCTCGATTGGACTCTGACCACCTTTCATCATCATCAAAGTGTGCATCTCCGCCAATCCCTTCTCCAGGTGCAAATGCATGAGCTAGTGTGTTGCCTCTTCCATCAAAAGGATATCCATCACCATGCTCTGCATTTGAAAAGACATAAATGTCAGCAGATGACAGCAGCTGTAATGTTTAAATTCAGCAAATTGAAGCATGTTGCTTGTTTGTGCTAGTTTTGTTCATTACCAATCCTTAAAAAAAATCCTACAATACCAGCAAGGTTGTAAAATGAGGAGCAGGAAACACTCTGCAAATTCATGACTTAAGTTCAAAACTTGCATTTGATAATTTAGGCTGCTGCATGTTTCAGAAAGAGTGGAACATTTTTTTCTAAGCTTTTGTCAGAAATGTGTTTCTGAGGCAGCAATCAGGGATTATTTCAGAATAAAAACTTAATACTTGGCAACCTTATAAGAACTTGAATGTTTTCAGTGTTGGAAAGTGCTGGACAACATTAGTTGTAGACATTATCACTTCTACTTGTTTTAGTGGAAGACAATGATTTGGGGTAGATAACCATGTTCCTGAAGAGCTAAGTTCATTTGTCCCCAGCCTTGGGGTACGGTCTATTACCTACTTCTATCACAAAGCAGGTGGAACATTACCATCTCCTACCTCGAGTGCAAGAGCTGACAGGATGATGTATTTGTACTAGCTCTGAAAATTTCCCTCTACCCCTTAGTGAGCTTCAATGTGATTGAGGAGTATTTGGAGACTCAAATGCCATTCTGTGTCCTTTCCCTCAGACCGTGCGGATAGACCTTGGGGCAGGCCAAACACAGGCAGAAGAGAGAGAGTCCTAGGGTGTGATGAGGGATTAAAACCCATTCCAGCTTGCAGGATCCTTTTTCACTTTGACTGGCACATTAGTCAACTTTTTGTGGCAACATAATATGCTTCACATCAGTGAAGCATGGGCTTGGGACGTTGTGGTGTTTATATGCAGTCACCTACTTGTAAGCCAAGTATCTGATCTTCACCTACAGTCAATGGAGATATAGTAAATATTGTCCATGGATCTAGACAACCAGTCAGCTAACCTTGAAGTAGGCATTTAGTTTGTCTAAGTTGAGTCAGTTTATGTGCCAGCCACAAGCTAAAGGTATGGCTACATTCATGTATTAGTCTGGATCACAAGTGAGCTTCTGAAGTGACTCTACTGGTCATCCGCATAGACCATGCTTTGGCTTGCACCTTAGTGCAATCTTGGAGTGCACCAATAGGAGTCCTTCTAGAAGAAAATCAACCAGAGGGTACTCTTTATGGCCAAATCTAATGTGCCCCAGCTGCCAGAGACGGTTCAGTCCAGGGAACCAGACTAGATCTAGACCAAAATTAACCTGCCTGAATGTGCCTGAATCCAGCCTGAGGAGGCTGGATCTTCAGAATCAGCTGTTTTGCTCTACAGATCCGTGCCCATTAGTTTGCAATATTTGTCAAGGCAAACACAGCCTTGAACATCTAAATTGAGGTGTCTCATTCTGGAGCTCAATTCTCCCTCCGTTTCACAGCTGAAAATCTGAAAGGATTTTCTAATGATTTCATAAGAGTAAGACTGAGTCAAAATATGTAAAATTTGGTGGCATGATAGAGAGAAGATAAAATTTATGCAGACTCCAGAATAATTCCAAACTCTGTTGTTTCTTAAAGCTGTGGCTACAAAAATACATGCTTTGAGTGAAATATGGACCATTGCATTTTAAAAATGACAGGTATTCTCACCACGACGTGCAAATCCAACCACAATGTCTGCATGTCCCTGGAATACTCTTTCAAATTCCAGTGGAGTCACATCACTCCATACCATCAGAGCCCTTTTAATTGCATTATCCACTTTCTTTGGGGGTAGATCAGGTGTATAATTGACAATCCTGGCAGCAAAAGGAAACAGGTTAATGTCATTTAGGTTGTGAAGGAAACCCACAGAGTTAAATACAATGCAACTCATTTCCCCATAAAACCTGAAACATCACTAACCTGTAAGTTAAATGTGTCTTCTTCCATCTTGGTCTTCCAGGAAATGTTGTGTAATCTTCTACATCAGGGAGTCCACATCTGGGCTTTTTCATTGTTTCTTCTGTTTCTACATCTATTTTTCCAGTTACAGTCAGGTGGAAAAACCTCTGCATTTCTTTAATCCTGTCTTCTAAGCTTAGGCTTTTTGTTTTTGAAAGAATTGGAAAGAATTTATCAAGATATGCCTGGAAGAAGAAGCAGGAAATAAAAATTAATACGTATATCTATGATCTTTTGGTAATTGCATTTTTCATTTGATTGAACTGTTTCTTCACCCTGCAGTCATGGCTAGGTGTAGATGTGTTTTTTCTTTCCATTTCAGTTTACCGTTCTCTCTAGTACAGATTAGCATATAGAAAGAGAATTGCAATAGCAGCGAAACACTGTAAGGAAGCAATCCTTTTAAGTAAACACAATTTACTGAGCATTCAAATCCACAGCCTTCCAACATAGTATACATAATATTTTTGAGATGTTTTAAAAACATCATGCTCCCCTTTATTTACCACTTGGAACTTGGTCTTTTTTGTAAGTTAGACTTAGGATGTCTAAGCTAGCCAGCAAGTTTAAATTGTTTTGTATCACCTCTGCAAAAACCGTTGTGTTAATGTAAGGTAAGAAGATATTATAAACAGATAGGAAAGGAATGTAGAAGCTGAATCAAAAATCAGGTTATTAATAATGCAGTTATGTTGCCCCCCTGGTAACATACCTTTATGTTCTCAAAGTCTGTGTTGCTCCATGATTGTGGTTTAAATTGTGCTGGAAAAGCAAGAGTCTCGGGCAGGAGGATGGCAGCACAAAGCAGGAGGTATTGCATGGTGCCCAGCTTGCCAAGGAGCCTTGCTGCAGCAGAAAGGGTTTGCCCTTCTGTCTCCCAAGCCCACACCTAAAATGCTTATATAGATCCTGATAGCTCCAAGTGGCAATTACATACATGACTCAGTTTTTTTGCGGTGTTAATGTAATGTCATCACTAAGCATGTTAAACAAATCTTTCCTTTGACTTCCCTGTTGATGTCATGACACAGCCAGCAGTCAGCTTTGTCTCTCGCTTTTCATGTTATTCCAGCAGTGAAACCACAGGGTCAGAGGGAAGTTCACTTTCTGTAACTTCATCAGTACAGTTACTGTATAACCACTTCTTACTGCGCTTCCCCCAAGTTCCTTGTAGACGAAGGCATTTTGCAACAGGCTTTTGGTCGGACAGCCTGCCTGTGTTAGTTGATGCAGAGGCAGAGATGAGATGGACGGGAGCGCTGCCTCGCTGAAACTACTGGCATTTCCCAGGGAGCACGCACAACACTGTCAGGGTAATTTTTCTGATTCAAATCCTCTTGTGAGGTATCCTGTGCTGCACGAAATCCAGTTCAGTGAAGTTATAGAGGTTTCTGCTGTTCTTACAGAGATCAGAAGAGAACTCTTTAACCGTGCCCTCTAGAAATAGGAGGCTGTGGGAAGGCTTTGTCCTTTTCCTCCCAAATGAGATGGCCTTTCAGAAGAGTCTCTTTACATTGGAGAACTAGATATAAAATATAATTTACAAGAATGGGTGGAAGCCCTCGGGAAAAAAGAGAGGAGCTTAACCTAACAAATGTGTAGCTATCTTCTACCTCCAGCTGTAGCAGTGCAATCTGACGGAGGTCCGTGAAGCACTGGCAAAGAAAAACAAAGCTGAACTTGGCAGCCACAACCTGCCCCGTCCCCTGAGACCAACACTGGTCTCAACTTCACTGCATCAAACCCCACTGGAAGTGATAGTTTTTGAGGACTGGAATCACCAGTCCACAGGCTGGCTTGTGATTTTTTTCAGGCTGAGCAGTTTTGTGACCATATTACCTCCAATCTGAAAGGAAAGGCACGTAAATGGGAAAAGACCATTACCATTTCTCACAACAGGACAGCTCGTACGGGTATAGCTGAACATGTATGGAAGAGTTTGTGGGTTACTAGCTTAAGTCCAATGTACTTCTGACTGATGTGACAAGAAAGACTTCAATTTCAGAGAGAGATGATGTATATCAAAACACTGCTGAATTATTCAGGAGAGGTCTACAATACACAGTAATGTCTGAGACAGTTGCTAAAGGAATGATGGTTCCACCTGGTATTGAAAACAGCTCAGATACCTGCCATGAGATCATTTCTGTACATTTTGGTAGGTTTACAGGAAATCTGTTGGTGTCCAACTTTTAAAGCTGGATGAAAAGAAGCTGTTTTACTGTTAGGAGCAGGTTCATCTTTTTCTTCCTCAACAACTGACTTGATGTCTAACTGTGGCAGTAAAGTAGATCTGGACCAGAGTCTGGGTGGCAGGAGATGAAGATGTGTCTAAACCACTGTGAACTGCATGACTCCAGCGTGTGGTACTGATTATTTCCTCATACACACAAGAAGAATTTGAAAGCCTCCAGAGCCCCATTCCAGTTGACAAACTATTGAGCAACTCACATATATCTTTAACTGGGCCATGGGCAAAACTGAAAAGGAGAGTTAAACACAAGAGTTTCCTGAGAAAGGACAGGTGTCATGTTCCATTTATTTCCCGCCGGAAATTTGTCAACTTCCCTCCTTTTTTCTTTTTTTCAAAAAAGATAAAGGGTTTCAATGAACATTGGGCTTGGATTGAGATGAAAAATTTCCCATGAAAAGAATTTTCATTTTTTTTGGCTCAAAATAATCAGGAATCAATTTAATTCTAATCAGAACAATATTAAAAGGAAACAGATGCTGATTTTTAGATGTAGCTGTGTGAATTTTGAAGACTTTATCTTTTTGTCTTAATCTTCAATGACAAAAAATGTTGTGGATCAAGAAAAATAATTTTCTTCATGAACATCATAGTCATATCATTTCCATTCAGCAGAGAACCTGTGCTTATACCAGAGAGTATGGCCTGTGCACAGGAAGTCTGAGGTGGTCAGAAGAAATGCTATTAGAGACAGTTAATAACAGAAGTTGCTGTAGCCACACAGTGAAGATAAAAGTGCTCCGTGATATAAAATTCTATTAAGATGACTCACAATATTGCCACTGAAATGTTTTCACTGTGACATTTTCTGAGGTGAGTAACCTTGGTGTGAACAAGGATGCTTCATGAAACTGTGTCCTATGGGGAACTCATTGATGGGCATCAGAGCTTTTTTTTTTTTTCTAGAGAAAAATACATATATAGAAACTAAGACCTGAGCCTCCTTTAGACATGAGTGGGATGAAAAAGTGAAGTAGAACTAAATGATTCAGTGGTAAATGATCGCTGTTTCTCGGTCATTTGACTTGGACAGGAGGATCAGCTGGATTCTGCCCAACCTGAATTTAGCCAACAGTGGAGTTAGTGCAAGTCAAGAGCTGCTCAAATGTCTTTGTGAATGTTCTGGGTGTAGCTAGGATGAAGTTAACTTTCTTCATAACAGCATCTATCATGCTGTGTTTGTATTTGTGACTAAACCAGTGTTGATAACACACCAGTGTTTTGGGTATTGTTGAACAGTGTTTGTACAGTGTCAAATCTTTCTCTGTTTCACACTCTGCCCCCACAGTGTATGGAAGAGGCTGTGCGGGAAAGAGGATGGGAGGGGTCACAGCTGGGACAGATGGCCCAAGTTCTCCAAAGAGATATTCCATATGATACAATGACATGGTCAGCAATAAAACTGGGCTAGCAGAAGATGATGGTGGAGTGCGTGTTTTCTTCCAAGGTAGTCATTGCCTGGAGACTGGCTGGACATCAATCTGCTTGTGGGAGGTGGTGAGCCTTTGCATCGCTCCCTGAGCCCCCCCTCCCCGCCCCCCCTTTTCACTTACTAAACAGTCTGTATCACAATCCACGAGTTTTCTCTCTTTTGCACATCCTAATCCCTCACCCATCCCACTGTGCATGGGGAGCGATTGAGAGGCTATATGGCTAATTAGCTGCTGGCTGTGGTCAACCCACTACAGTGAATACAAAGCAAAAAGAATGGCCAAAAATTCCTGGGAAATATTGTGTTTGGGTCACTTGTGAATTATTCAATACTGTATTTAAAGTCCTACCGAACTGGACAGACCTGAATTCTTAGGTCTCCAGGACACTTGATTTGTTTTGTTCTGTTACCTGGTTATTCAATTTGACTAGCAAAAAAAAAAAAAAAAAAAAAAATTAAAACATGGCAAATATTTCTGCAGAGTAAAATGTTTTTTTGCATTGCAATATCTTGAGGCTAAGTCCAGTGACACACAGTCAGAAGCTTCAGAACTTTCCCGGTGTTTTTCCACAAAATGAAGCTTCATGCTCCTTCTCATCTCAGCTTCACACGACACACTCCTTTTGGCCTCTGAGCAACATGGATTTGAAGTCCCCTTGTGGTTCTTATGGGCCATTTTTCTTGGCTGGGGCCTAGACTGTAGAGGGAGGCACATGTCCATGGCTTCTGCACTCCATTTCCATAGATTTTACCCCTGAGGGGGCTCCCTCTTCAAAGGAGTCCCTTGAAGCCCTGGAATCCAAGTCTACGTATCCCTTTTGCAGGCTGTGTGAAGGTGAAAGCCTCCAGTCCTCCCTGCCTGGACACCAAGGGCCTGCTGGGGCCTCTCGGCACTGTGTCAGCCCATCCCTGGAGAGAGGCAATCCTGTTCTTCCATCCTGGGAAGCCTCCTTGGCTGGAGCAAGGTGCATTGAGCTATTTCCCAGCAGGATCTACCTCACATCCCACTGCTTTAGGGGAGGAAACGCCTGAGGAAGGGATTAGATGTTCAGGTTCAGCACAAACAATATAACAAGAACTATCACGTCTAAGTTACTAATAATTAAGCAATCAAGCTTAACATATCTCAAATTGTGGATCTTCTTACAGTGTTTAGAATTGCGTTGCATTTAATGACTTTGTATTTACAACAGTGTAATTGGGACACCACATGGGAAAAAGATGTAAATATGGAGATAAATTTTTTACAATAATAATGTTGAACAATAAACCACAAGGGAAATGGCTTTCC